>NW_020438943.1:415125-457574 GCF_000699045.2 Agrilus planipennis
TGTAATTAAGCAGTTGTAATCCTAATACAATATACTTTACTACCTTACTGGCAATAAAAATGGTATTTAATTATTTGGTTGTGTTGTAGGTTAAATGGGCATTCAAGTGATAAGAAATATTTTAAAAAGTACAATTTTAAGTGCATTAAAACATTCAAATATTATAAGGAGTAGCTCAATGAGTGCAGAAATGAGTACGAATAAGAAGAATAAGTTTGATTTGCCTGCAAGATATGCAGGGAGTGAAAAAAGTGTTTGGTAGGTTTCTGTATCATTTATAACATGTATATTTATATAATTTGTAAAGCTTAATTAAGATTTTTTGTTGCTGATTATTTAATATTTGTTTAGGGTTGAGTACATACAACTGGCTTTGGAAAATAAGCCATTGAATTTGGGACAAGGTTTTCCTGACTATGCACCCCCTGAATATATTACAAAAGCCCTAGCTGATGTTGCAAGAAGTCCTGACCCTTTGTTACAACAATATACTCGTGGTTTTGTAAGTTTTTCAATTACATTAAAAATTTATAATAATTTAGTATTGGTTAAAAGGGCCATCCTCGTTTGATAGCAGTTCTGGCAAAACTATACTCCAGACTTTTAGGAAAAGAAATAAATCCACAGACTGAAATATTGGTGACATCTGGGGCTTATGAAGCTCTATTTTCATCAATTACAGGCCATGTAGATGAGGGAGATGAAGTTATCATAATTGAACCTTACTTTGACTGTTATCAACCAATGGTCAAGTCAGCAAAAGGAATTTGTCGTTTTATTCCTTTGAGATTGGTAATGAAAATGTTTTATTACCCCATAAATAATTAGTTTATATTGAATCTCAGGATAAAATTGTGTAAAGAGTGAAAAACAAGTTAAAAACTTTTAAACTTTTACATGTGTAATTTGCTTAGGTTTCTTTAGTTATTCAAAACCATTTAATACTTTCAGTTTTTTAGTGTTACCCAGCTAATGTTTAAACAAAATACAAGGATTATTAATTTTTTTGAGTAATTATACAAGAATTATAATGATGAAACATAAGGAAAGCTTGCCCAAATTACCTTTAATATTGATATGTAAATAATATAACTATAAAATTAGATTTTTTAAAATTTCCTAGTAATTTTGTCAAACTTGAATGTAGGACTTATTGATTATCTTAGACTTTTAATATTAATATCCTAAGATGCGAAATTAGGAGTATTTTGAAAATGTAAGATCCCAAAAAATTACTATGTGCATTTATTATTAATATTTGACAAATTGTAACAGTAGTATACTTTTTAGAAAAAAAATTCAGACGTTGTATCGTCTGGAGATTGGGTATTGGATCGTGACGAGTTGGAGGGTTTATTCAATTCAAAAACGAAAATGATTATTTTAAATACTCCGCATAATCCGCTGGGTAAAGTCTTTACTGAAGCTGAATTAAAGGTAATAGCGGATCTCTGTATAAAATGGGACGTACTGTGTCTGTCTGATGAAGTCTATGAGTGGATGGTTTACAAACCAAACAAACATATAAGAATTGGTAGGAGATTAATTTTGCCTGAAAGTAGTTGAGTAGTTCACTTAATTTGAATAATTTTTAGCCACTTTTCCTGGCATGTGGGAAAGGACAATAACTATTGGTTCTGCTGGCAAAACCTTTAGTGTTACAGGATGGAAAACTGGATGGGCATATGGGCCTGCAAACCTTATAAACAACCTGTTTATGGTTCACCAGAATTGTGTCTACACACATTGTACACCCATCCAGGTAATTAATTCTTTTTCTCCTACCACGTTGAAACTCTGGAACACATTATGTATTTAAAATGTATTGGTTTTTGTTTTTCTCCAAAAGTTTCAAATTGGTATCGTTTTCAAAAGCTTTTCTAAATCTAAAAATATACAATCAAAAACTCTTCGAAAAAAAGAAACAGAAACATCAATGCTAATATGTACCATATTATAATTCGAAAGTAATATTTTTATATTTTCAAAAGTAAATTAAAAAATGCAAGGAATGTTTTTTGCTAGGAAGCTATAGCCATGGGTTTTGAATTGGAACTGACAAGACTGAATTCAGACGAGTGCTTTTTTAACTCTTTACCTCGAGAATTAGAATCCAAGAGGGATTTTATGGGGAAATTTTTAAAGGAGGTCGGTATGAAACCTACCATTCCTGAAGGGGGTTATTTTATGATAGCTGATTGGAGTGCATTAGGTGAAAAAATATCGAATTACCAGATTTTTTCCCAAATATGCTATTATGTATCCACTTTTAAATATTAATTAATATTACTTTAAACATATGTTGTAGCATCTAAAGTCGACATGAATTCTGAAAACGATAAATACAAGGATTACAGATTTACAAAGTGGATGATTAAAAACGTAGGGTTGCAAGGAATTCCCCCCACTGCATTTTACAGCGAACCTCATAAGCATTTGGCTGAAAATTGTGTTCGTTATTGTTTTATTAAGGTAAAATTAATTTATAGCATGATGACGACAATTATACTTAAAATCTTATCCTGTTTTTTAAACATATGTTGTAGCATCTAAAGTCGACATGAATTCTGAAAACGATAAATACAAGGATTACAGATTTACAAAGTGGATGATTAAAAACGTAGGGTTGCAAGGAATTCCCCCCACTGCATTTTACAGCGAACCTCATAAGCATTTGGCTGAAAATTGTGTTCGTTATTGTTTTATTAAGGTAAAATTAATTTATAGCATGATGACGACAATTATACTTAAAATCTTATCCTGTTTTTTTTTTACTTTTTTACAGAAGGACGAAAATTTGAAAAAAGCTGCAGAAATACTAAGTAATTGGAACAATAAAGGAAAATAGTTGAAATTTAAATTATTTACGTTTTATTTTACTTTTATTTACATGTACCTATGAACAGATTTATTTTTGCTATTTACTTTTGGATTTATTTTACTTATCAGTTTAATAAAATATGTATTGTTATAAAAAGTGTTTTTCTTAATAAATTAATTTCCCCCTTATTAAACGAGCTGAAAGTACCAAAATGAATTACAGTTGTTGTGAGGCATCACTGAAAAGTATTCTATGGTTAGAAATTACCTGGGTGCACTTTCTACCCCCAATTTAAAAACGTCCCTTTTTATTTATTGATAAATTAATTTCTCCCTTATTAAACGAACAGAAAGTACCAAAATGAAGTACATTTGTTGTGAGGCATCTCTGAAAAGTATTTTATGGTTAGAAATTACCTGGGTGCACTTTCTACCCCCAATTTAAAAACGTCCTCTTTATGTTTCTATAAATTAATTTCACACTTATAAACGATCTGAATGTACCAAAATGTTTCCAAGTTATGGAATATCAGTGAAAAGAATGTTATAGTTAGAAATTAACGGGGTACACTTTCATCCCCAAATTTAGAAAGATCCATTTAAATGTTTTTATAAATTAATTACTTCTTAATGCCAAAATGTATTAAAGTTGTTGTGGGGCATCAATGAAAATAATTTTATAATTGGAAATTATTGGAGTGCAGATTCAACCCCCAATTTAAAAACGTTTTTATTTCCTGAATAATTAAAGCGATAATATTCTAATGGTATTTATTGTTTTATTAAATTCTACAAATAATTATCAGCTTGAATTTAAAATGTATTTAGTAAATGTGGTATTCCCAAATTTATTTACAATCCAAAGCTATTTTTTCGCAATGTTCTTTTCCTGAAGAGGATATTTTCACCCTGGTGAATTTGTCTTGCAGCCTATGTACTAAAGTCTCCCCTCAACCAACGTTTTGCATCTCTACTATCATTTCCATACGTTTTTCCGAATCTGTAGTTTAAGAGAAATAATTAAAATGAAAATAAGAAATTAGTATTTATAAATTTACGTCTATCATATATATAACAACTCTAAAAAGACAAAAATTTTAATTTGAATTGAATTTTTCGTATAAAATTCGTTAATTTATTTCAGAAACGAATCTAAACAACCTCTTAATGGAAATATTACAATCCAAACTTTTTAATCAATTTTTGATAATCAATATAATATCAATAGTGTAAAAAAGCTTGATAAGTATTGCAATATTGACAAGTTCAATTAAAACGCTTTAATATATACAGGGTGCTGCATTTTAACTGCTAATAATATCTAAAATCCTTAATGGATTCAATTATTTCAGTTTTAAGTGCTTTTTGTCACCTTTAAATTACTTATATACGTTTTTTTTTATAATCCAATAAAAGTTATTACCTGAAAATGGCACCTGGTATATGCCCGGCATAATTTGGTATTTGTCCCAAATGTTTATGGTAAATTTCGGCAGGTTTTATCAGTAATGGAGGATCGGGGCGGCCAATATTAACAGGCGCCCATTCGGTACTTAATCTTTTACGATAATTAGATGTGAAATCACATAATGCGCTATTTGTCATGGGTTGATTGGCCTGGCCAAACGATGCATATCCAAATGGTAAATGTCCAGCGTAACCTGAAATTAAAATAAATCATACGATTTTAAATAAGGGTAGTTAAAATATAATGGCAACCCGTTATAAAATTAATGGTACGAACAAATGCAATTAAAAAGGAGATATTCCCTGACACAAGCTGATTATTTTTTGAGGAGATTATCAAAATGCTGCTCCTTAAAAGTTCGTTGAAACATTTTATAATATTCAAAAATTGTATAAGAAATAGACGTTAAAAAATGCCTTATACATATTTAGAAATCATTCGAACAACACTTTTTAAAGTGTTGCGTAGTCTTCTTGGCTAAAGTGTGTGTCAATTTGAATTATCGAATGGAGGTCAGCCTCCATTATTTTTTTTCTAAAAGTTAACCGTTTAAATCTACTTAGGATTATCAGATTTTAATAATTACTATTTCGTGGTTTAAATTTTTTATGGCGCCTTCCGTATTTCGTTTCAATAATAGCTGCAAATACATCACCAAATCATTAATTAATTTTAGTTACGTAAATGTTATTACAGAATAATGATTTCTAGATTTCTTTTGTATGTTTATGTATAGAATACAAAGAGAAAGTTAGTTTCATTGTTAAATATTAACAAATAGTAACTAGTATAAACCAAAACTGAGCGAAGCTCTCATCAAAAAAGCTCGAAGCTCTAAGCTCAAAGCTTAAAGAGTGTAGCCCTTAAGGCTTGAAGACCAAATTACACATTTTAAAATCCAAGGACTTTCAAATCCTTAAGCACTTTGAATGCGCTTCAAATACTTCGAAAGAGCTTGAAGGCGTTTGAATTACAATTTACAAAGCATTTTTATAGAGTAATTCGTTTACTAAAGCCCCAACTATACTTGCTCATGTAGTTAAGTACTTGACAAACTAATTACTTTATAAAAGTACTTTGTAATTAGTAATTCAAAGTGCTTCAAGCTCTAAGCCCTTTCAAACGACTTAGGGAATTACATACACTTTTTTTCATTACATACTAAATGTTGGGAGTGGGGGATTTGGTATTAAAAAGCATTTGTTCTTGTGCATTGTGATTTGTATTTAAAAAAAATGCATCTACCTTGCTTCATGTACTTTTCAGGATCTGAGTAATGCATGAAGAATGGACTTTGGGAATGTCGTGGTGGACTAATAGGAGGTTCATCTACAGGTAAATTCCTTTCAAAACCGGCACATTCTGGTCGAACTTGTAACAAAGGCAACTTGAACTGGCTTTGAGTTAACTGAAAAAAATTAAAAATTTATTTTTATCAGGAATACTACGCGTGTCAAGAAAGAGACAATAAAAAATGANCTAATAAAATAAGAATCACATAAGATCATAATTAGTTAATCATCATTTTAGTATCTATATACATATGTTAATGTATTTGTTAATAAAAATAATCAATTACCAGATATTCCATTAACACAATATACATTTATTTCATCTTTAGACAAAGGATTAAGTATCTGGACCAGGTTTTGAAAATTTTGCTTGGACAAATATTCTAGGGACATCTATATTTTCTTTTTTGTTTACAGTTCTTCTATGCACATAAGTGCAGGTCATTAATTTAAATCCCTGGTTAGTAAATATTCTTGAAGCATGCTCTATAGAAAAGTAATAACTCCTACAATTAAAGAAAACAATAACTAAATTAATTAAAATTTATATGGCTTTACCTTGTGCCATCCTGCCTCATGTAGAAGTTTTCAGCAATCTTGTGCCCTGATTTAAAACGAATCTGTGCCATGTCATACAATCCATAATCTCTGAATAAAACCAGTCCACCTGGTTTCAATAATTTATAAATGTTTTTCACTGCTAATTCAAACTTATCAGGATGAATTGCAGACAAAACAAAAATTAATGTAGCTATATCTACAGAATTTAGTTCTAATCTGTTAAATATGTCTTCAGTAGTGATATCTATTTGGAAAGCATTTATTTTCTTCTCATCGAAATACTTGTTCTTCTTTAAAATATCTATAGCTCTTGGAGAGATATCACATGCAATAAAAAATACATCCAAACCTTCTTCAATTAAAGGAAAAATAAAATTACCCACACCACAACCCACTTCCATAATGATCACATTTTTTAAAGCAAAATCCTTATCTAATAATTCAGTAAATTCTCTAGTTAAAACGTAAAATATTGTTTACCTCAGTGTCCTCCAAATTCCTAGGTTTCCAATCTCCATCTTGCAAGGCACCCAATCTCAAGAGGTCATTCAAAGCAGCCCTGTCATTTTTCTGAAGCTTTTCAAATTCTGATAAAGCTTCTGTAGCTTGTACCGAAAATCTTTGACCAAATTGTGCATGTTCGCGTGGGACACAGCCTAAAAATTTCAATCAAACCCAAAACTTTTTATTTATTAAACATATATGCATTTATACCTTCATATCCTGGTATAACTGGATGCTTATAGACCTGATCCACGTATATATCTCTAGCGTTAACAATGTCGATATCGTTCTTCGGTGGTCTTTGTACCTGATTGAGGGAAGGAGGTGGTTAATTATTATGCGTTTGCTGTTTTGTTTTTATTATTTTTGATATTTATTTTGTGTACTTGATAGTCGTCAGCGGTTCTGTCGGAGAGGACCAACTTTTCGGCATGACACACTGTCGGATCTAACAGTAATTTATGCGAGGCTGTACCATAAGTGTCCCCTATGCGATATTTGTATTGGGGACAATATCCCGTATACCTGTTTTTGTAAAATTAATTGATTGTATTACAAAAAATTATTAAGGATAATTGAGTTTTGTATACCCAGGCACATAATGGGGATTTGGAGTAGAAACCAATTCGATAGACATTGTAATCCGTTAAATTTTAATTTTTAAACACGTAAAAGAAATAAATTTTAACAATACATCCCCCCTTACATAGCATAAATTTGGACACTGACTTATATATTTGACGTGAAATGGTATGACGAAAAGACCAGAGATGGTATGATTATTAATATTTAAATACTTTATTGTGGAAGAGATTTGAAATCATCGAAATTATGATGGGGAAACCCCAAAAATGTGACTTCTTCTTTTTTGAATTGACCATACTATTGGGTTGTTCGGAAAGTCATTTCGCTTTTTACCGACAGAGGATTTAATTGTATTCTTTTGCACCCAATTTCACATTTAAGCCGTATAATTTTTATGTGCCTTGAGAGCTCATATAGCAAGGCTTGTGTGTGAAAAATTCCAATTAATTCTACGAAGTAGTTTTTGGTTGGTGCCCTTTTAAATATGGAGAGCGATAAGCAGCATTTTCGACATATCTTACTGTTTTACTACAGAAAGGGTAAAAATGCTGTTCAAGCCAGAAAGAAATTGACTGATGTGTATGGAGAAGGTGTGTTGACAGTACGCCAGTGCCAGAACTGGTTCGCTAAATTTCGATCCGGCAATTTTGATGTCGAAGATGCACCACGTTCGGGAAGGCCGGTTGAAGCTGATAAAGACGCGATAAAGGCATTAGTTGATGTGAACCAGCGAATAACAACACGTGAGATCGCATTGAGGTTAAATTTATCAAATTCAACAGTTTATGACCATTTGAAAGGCCTGGGATTATCCTCGAAGCTCGATGTATGGATTCCCCATGTTCTCACAGAGAGAAATCTGTGTCGCCGCATTGACGTCTGCGATTCGCTTCTCAAACGTCACGAAAATGATCCGTTTTTGAAGCGCATCATCACTGGGGACGAAAAATGGGTTGTATACAACAACGTCAAACGCAAGAGGTAATGGAGCAAAAAAGATGAACCGGCTCAAACCATTTCCAAAGCCGATATTCACCAAAAAAAGGTGATGCTGTCTGTTTGGTGGGATTTTAAAGGAATCGTTTTTTTTGAGCTTTTACCGGATAACACAACGATTAATTCGGAAGTCTACTGTCATCAGCTGGACAAACTGAATGATGCACTTCAACAGAAAAGGTCAGAACTAATCAACAGGAAAGGTGTAGTGTTTCACCAAGACAACACGAGACCTCACACAAGTTTGGTCACTCGCCAAAAGCTTTGCTTGAATGGGATACAATGCTACACCCACCATATTCTCCAGACCTGGCACCATCGGATTATTATTTGTTCCGGTCACTCCAAAATTTTTTAGACGGTAAAACCTTCACTTCAAATGAGGAGGTCAAAAACCTCCTCGATCAGTTTTATTCCAGCAAAAACCAAAAATTTTATGAGCGTGGAATTATGCTACTACCAGAAAGATGGCAAAAGGTGTTGGACCAGAACGGTCAATATATAATTTAATAAAGTATTTGTTTATTATACGAAAACTGTCTTTCATTTCCACAAAAAAAACCGAAATGACTTTCCAAACAACCCTATACATTATTTGTAATTAGCTTTCAGTTAATAAAAACAGTAACTCAAGAACAAGTTTAAAAAGTGGAAGAGGGAGCTAGATATAAATTAATTTTGAAGAACATTTACTTGTATAATCAACATAGGTAAATGGTAGCTACCATTATTTTCCCCCATCAAGTCTGTGTTTCCTGTGCCTACCATGCAAGCATATCTAATGTAAACATCCAGGTGGTAGATAATTCTCAAATGACCATGAGGAAACAGCTGGCGTTACCATTTACAACAGACTTAAACTCCACATGGTTGTATGAAGAAATATTAATACAATAAAGACTATTTATTCTCAATAGAAAAAAGAATTTATTCCGGTCAAATTTTATTCATATTTGCTGTAAGAATTTTTTTTTTGATGTTCAAACTTAATTCGTACTTTTCTTTTAATATATGGTCTTTAATAAGTAACAAATAAAACTGAATAATTTTTAGAGAATTTAAAATTCTTTGCATGCTCGGTTACGTATTTTCACCAGTTAAGTATAGAGGAAGAATAATTACCATCATAAATGTTACATACCATCAACTGTAATTTATGATAGTATGACTAGGTAATGATTACCTTCTTTATTAGACAATAAAAAAACAATAATCATCTCTTTCGCTTTCAGTTAATAAATGTCAAGGAGTTGGAAACAATTTTATAACATAATGTATCTAAAGTCAGCAAATGACTTAACACTTTTTACAAAATCATATTTATTACGATTTTCGTAATTTATTTCTTATTTAGGTAGCGCCTTTAATTATTCCTTAAACAGTAATTTTATGCATGTATATTTAGCTATATAAATATGATAATTTATAACGAATATGACGATATTTTTGAAAGAAAAGCTTTGATTGTTTTAAAAACTTTTTAAACAATTTGATTTCGTCTAATAACGAAAGGATGTTGTTGCGAATCGCCCTGTAAATGATTATTTGCAGCTGTAGCATTATTATCATCTCAAGTGACCCGGACAATTTAATTACGGTGTTCCATAGACTTTTTAAAAGCGTGTAGTAATAAGGTATGTAATAAATAGTTGACATTATCTATGTCGTGATTGTGGTCATTTAATTAAGCGTATTAAAAAGGAAAATAATTGGTTTATTACCAGACTTCGTTTGAAAATTTTAAACGATTTCGCTAGAACCATCATTACTACCTATATTATTATTATTATTATTTAAAGGAATGCTGCAAGAATGTCTAGCCAAGAGCAATCAAAATTCTTTTTAACTCTCTTAAATACAAATATGTCTTTACAAGTATGTGCGAATACAATGAAAATTGTTCATGATAAGTGTATTATAAATGTTAGAGCGTCACAAGCCATATATACCGCTTAGCCGCTGAACTAACTACTAATTAAAAATAACAAGGACTGAAATAAAATGTGAAGTAATTAATACATACATATATAATAACTACGTACTTTGTACATTGTTTTAATACATATACATAACAGGCACGAAAGGTTAATGAACAGTAATTAGTAAATGTAAGATTAATGTAGAACAAATGTTAAAACAGAAATTAAAATGAGATCTTATAAGTTATCTAAAAACTCAACAAACTGAGACAGAAATCGATTAGTAGCCTGTAATTTTATAGTCTAATTCAGATTATACAAAACGGAATATTTACGATTTAAAACGAAAATTTACTAAATAGAATTAAAACTGCATCTTAATATGACTTGCTTTTGGCCACTTTTGGTTTTAATTCACCCTTAAAAATGACTGCATCCTTTAAACAAAGACACTACGTCTAGGAATTTAATGCATAATTTATTTATTTCATTATTACGTGTCATCCTGTCAGGTGGACTCTGCTGTGTAATTAATTTTATAAACAGTTACTGAATTTTTTTAATTAATCTTAATCATCTGGGTGTTGCATGATAATGTACAAATTAAAATAAAGTTTAAGAAATCTGTAACAGAGGATTATGTTGTTGAATGCGAATGTCTTTTACTAACTATTGTAGAATGTATTGGAAATATTTTTTTTAGTATGATTCATTCGTAGATATGAATAGAAACATTGTTTATTAATTAAAATAATGCGTGAACACTCTAAACTGCAATTAGCATGCTGTACTTATAAAGTCGTTTGAAGACTGTGGATTTTCTATTTACCATGATGTAATAGTGACATCAGCCTGTGGTTTTATTAACATAAACATTATGAACAACAATTATTATTCATCATCTATTTGTTGATGCCAGGCATTTGTGTATGGAATTATCCAATTTGATATATTTTTGATATTCATATAAATAAGGGTTATTTTTCGATAATTTTCGCTAGTGTTTCGTTCGTATTGGATTCATACATGACCTGTTAGCTTTTGATTAATTAATTGTTGTTCCAGTTTTCATTGTTGAAACATATTAAATATTACATCCGCTTTGCGTATAAATACTAGTACATAAATGCGTTCATTTATATGGAAGGTTACCTACACCTGTTTCCGAAGAATATTATGTATTATAAAAGTAACAAATCTCTCTTCATTATTTTTTTTTTCTTTTATTCATTATCTTGTCGATCTTATTGTATGCTAAGATACACGTGCGCGGTTTTGAATCTATCACTGTTTTTATGGTCTATGCGAGTGGGATGCGTAAGTAGATATCTATACCATCATACAAAGCTTAAAAAAGCTCACACAACATTCACAAAGCTCCTAACATAAACAGTGGCGTGCCCAGCTTTTACAGAAAAGAATCGAAGAAAACCAGTTAATAATTGTATATACTAAGAAATAAGTTGTCCCAATAGTTTTCCAAACAATCCCTCGTATTTATTATCAAACAAACAAAGTTACACGCTCGTTTTAAAATCTCATCAACAGCTAAACAAATGTCGAAGAGATAAGCGTTGTGCTTGGTGCTTTTTTGCAGTTGTCTAGAGTTATAGATAATAGAAGTAATAACAAGATCCTTAGCCTGACCTTCCACAAAAATAGAGACAACAATAGTAGTGAAAGTAGATGACTTAAACGTGAACATTTTGTGATTATGTAAATGGTTATTGTTGAACCGGTGAATTTTATTGTAAATTATATGGACAAAATTCGACTTGTACCTATGCATGTACCATAACTTTTGAAGGAAGGAGGTTGCTGTAACAGGTATTTATTGAAATAGGGGATATTACTTCACATTACTTCGTTAGGGGTTTGGGTTTCCTACCAAGAAATTTGGAAACTGTTTTAATTGTTTCGTTTTATACAAAATGGTTTGGCGCCATATATTTATGAGAAAATATCCTGTAAGAAAGGTCCTGCATCAGGTATATACAGGGTGCTTCAAAAAAATGTATACACACTTTGAACTTCCATAGAAAATTTATTTACCGTTCTACAAAGTTAAATTTCAGGAAAATAGAAAGCTGAAAGTCCAATGTAAATGAAACATAAATAACAAATGTTAATGCTGTTCAAATTGGTGACCTACAGCATCAATACAATTCTGAGTACGAGTCACCACAGATTCTGTACATCGTATCAAAACGTCCAATGAGATTTCTCCACACACTGCTTGAATCTCATTCCAAAGAATGTCTAGGTTACGTGGTTTACGTTTGTACACCTCATCCTTTACTGTGCCCCACAAGAAGAAATCCAGTGGTGTAAGGTCTGGAGAGCGTGCTGGAAACTCGATTGGCCCCCTGCGTCCTATCCACTGGCCCGACAAATTTTGATCCAGGTAAGCTCGTACGTCCCTGTGATAGTGCGGCGGAGCACCATCTTGTTGAAAATAAAAATCATCATTACCGTATAATGCACGAATGGCAGGAAATATGGAATCAGCAAGCATTGTTAGGTAATTAATACCAGTTACAGTGCCTTCAAATCGAAAAGGTCCAATGAGTCCCCTTGAAGACAAACCGCACCACACATTTACACCAGGCAAATTTACAGCTTTTTCAATTGTAATGTGAGGATTTTCTTCACCCCAGTAAACAGAATTGTGCCTATTGACAGTTCCATTAAGTTTGAATTGGGCTTCATCCGACCAAATGATGCTACCCATAAATCCCGGTTCACGTATCACGTTTTGATACGATGTACAGAATCTGTGGTGACTCGTACTCAGAATTGTATTGATGCTGTAGGTCACCAATTTGAACAGTATTAACATTTGTTATTTATGTTTCATTTACATTGGACTTTCAGCTTTCTATTTTCCTGAAATTTAACTTTGTAGAACGGTAAATAAATTTTCTATGGAAGTTCAAAGTGTGTATACATTTTTTTGAAGCACCCTGTATTTTCTCTCAATGTTCTTTTCCGACTATGACCTAGCTGGGCTACTTTCTAGAGAAAATATATATAGGACTTTTGTTAAGGGAGATTTCCTCGCAAAAATAATTTATAATAAGTGTTATCAGCGTCTTGTAGCGATTAAAGAGATATTTTCAAGAATAATTCTTGCCCCGAAGACGACCTTCTTGGGTTTTCTAATGGCTGGACTTGTTAACCACAAATCTTGGGGAAAACTCTTCTGTAATCTGATAGTTGTTCTAAAATTTATTTAGTTGCATTATGGCAAATATTTGAATACATATGAGTTCAGTTATGTATCTATTAATGAACAATCAATTATTTAGTGTTGCTTGATCCACGCATCCCGTTCTTCACGCTCTTTGATAACCTGCTCCAGCGTCGGAGTTAGGTACAAGACATCCTCTTCGTACTTTGTCCATTTGTCCCTCGGCAAAATTTCTTTACAACATGCAAGATGATGGGCTCTCATTAATCTGTAGTTTCTCTCATCGACAACTCGATCAGGTAAACGTCGAAGAGCCTCTGTGACATCGTCGTTGTGTATCATTATGTCGTCTCGCCATAGGCCATACTTTCTAAACGCAGATAAATTGAAACAAAACTTCTGCAATCCTCTGCTTACGTATCTTCGTTGAATATAACCCGTCATAGACATTTTTAAATCTATTTTATTTATGTACATACGTCTGTTATTATGTCAATAATTTTTGTCTAATACTATTTGTTTTAAGGTGCGATTTTATTTAGTTTATTTTAAATACAGCCAACTTTTCATTTGTAGTAGGTACATACTTTTTATGAAGAATTCGTATAAAAAAAATATCTAGGTATCTCGATTTTTGACAAAAAAATAACACTTTTATTTCTATTTTAGTCATTCAGACCAGAAAGGTTCTTTCACTTTTGTAACAACAAACCATCTACATATATGCATGTATGTATTACAGCTGTAATTCCTTGTTGTTAATTATAAGTGACAATAATAATAATTTTCATTGGCATTTAAAACGCTAGTAATATGCGTGTAACTCTTAGTAAGTTAGAAGCCTCCAACTAATTGCGGGTAACAGTTAACATGTCCTCAGGAAACTACTAATTAAAGTCATTTTGATAGCTATTAACTGTGTTTGTTAAAGGACATTAAATATTCAATTCTGCCCATCTCCTCGACAATTGTTACAAACTTACACTGAGGGTAACGTTAAATTGACTTAACTTTTATATTACTGAACACAATAAAAAATTGAATTTTATAACTTTTTGAAGACCTATATATATTTATTAATTTCAGTTTTTGAACTAAAAGGCTTTTACTGTGTCTAATTTTTGCTTTATAAATGTGTCAAGTTTACCGAGATTTCCCCATCTTATATCTTATTTTAATCACTTGTGTTATCTACTAACAATTGGATAACATTATGATACAATGTTTTGCCCTGCTCATACTCGGGGATCCTGGTTGCTCCATCACAGGGTTTTATCATTAGGTTTGGTCCTGCAAATTGTGTCGAAGTCCTGATCTTGTTAAGGCAAATGCGTTCGCCAAACAGGATATGGTTCGATCAGATTTGTCCTGCTCGTAGCTTGCATCGAAACCTTCTTTTTTTGGGTTAGCTACCACCCACTCGATTTTTCCAATCATTCCATCTTTAATATCGACTGATCTAATCAGATTTTGGATTTTTGAATTTTCTGGAAGGCAGCATAATCTCCTAAGTGGGGAAGCATTAAGTAATGGTAGGATACACGGTTGTATTGTCGAAGTTTAGATTAGCGGCTCCCAGTGGTTTTACTATGGATCCCTTATTGATCCATCTGTTTTGGCGGAACCTCATCTCAGTAATAAAAAAGTAAATTGACAATAATTTGTTTTTGAAGCTCATGACTCTTTACTGTTGCATGTTGCAACGTTTTCCACGACAATACCTCTAAATCTCGGAACTCCTACGGTCCTTCCGCACGGAACACCTTTTAGGAACCGGCTCTTTGGAGTACGTTCCGGGTAATTACCAAGACAGGCTATAAACATTTTATTACCGTTCGGGGAACTTGGTGACTCGGCGACATATTGAGGGTGGTTTCGTGTTTAATACTGCCCTTAGCTTAGGCCAGCGTCGCCTGAGAGCATTCGGCAAAAGCTTCGACTTGTTGTTTTGAATGTGCACAGTTGGTGCCTCTCCAACTTTTGTGTGACCTTTGCTCTATACGTTGCTGGTTTACCTGGGCTTTGTATGTTGTGTGCCCGGTGTATCTGTCGGCCAGGTAAAGCGGGAGGGGTAGGAGGCAGCCTCACAGTTCACGATCGGAATTCGACGATGTTTTACGCCTGTGGAACTCGGTTGTTCTTAAACATTACATTTGTTGTGGTGGAAAGTTGAACTGCTAGCGAGTGCACGCGCCGGTCGTTCCGACGCCGCGAAAATTTTTGGCGCTTTTCTTCAATTAAAAACATTATCGGACTATCACAATCAGTCGAAACTTGTTCCTAAACAATAGTCAGTGTGTGGGGTGCTTTTATGACTGTGGAAGTAATAATACTAGTATAATACGTGTGCCATAGGTCTAGATTTATCTACATTAAAAGTGACCCAGACCTCAGAATAATAAAATATCCTAAAGGAATAAATACTGGTTAGTTAGTGGTGAAGTAAAGCCTATGTGGACAGACAAACAATTAATTAAATCCAGCAAACGTGTATCAGTAATAGTCATTCAAGTGGTGTTATCATATCTGTTGGTGATTTTTTACAGTATTTTTTATTTGGTCCTTACGCGACGACCAAAGCGTGGCTGAAATGTTTGACTTGAATCGTTTGAAGAAGTAGTACAAACTTACAGTTTGGTTGATACTGTTTGGTGATAAAATCGTGGTCTACAATGAAATACAATACCATAAGCGGAGGGACAATTGTGGAAGGAAAAAGGACTGCCAATTTCAACTCCTATGTCCAGTGTAACGCTCAAAATAAGGTAGGAACTTCTGACTTTTTAAAGAGTCAATTTTTTTGCATTCAGAGAAACCACAACATTAAAAGCTTGTCGGTAATAACAGTTTTAAGTTTCTGGGTCAAGCAGTTTCTGAGAAAATCTTGTAAAGGTTCCGCTTTTCCCTATAGTGATAACTAACTAGGTCAATTTCAGTCTGATAATTATCTGGTGTAGCGTTTCTTACACTTCTTCGTAGGTGCTTGTAAAATGTCCTGAAAATTCTCAGACATCATCATTTTGTTATCAATCTATATCGTTTTATTTGAAATTTGACATTATATCATCAAGCGAAATTGTTTTTTAATTAATTCGCACCTAATGTCCGTTGATATCTAAATTGTTCTGTAATTAGTCCGAGAAATTTTAATTAGCTTAAACATTAAAATATCAATTTTGGTTTTTAGTATACCTACCGTTAATAAATAAACTTAATTTACATAAAAAAATAAATTCTATTTTCCATTCTTCCCCTCTTGTATTATATACTGATGTGCGAATCAAAGTCAGAAGATTTTAATTTTTTCGAAAAAACAACCGCTAACGTTTCGCCCTAGTTGTCGGAGTTTCTCAAGACTATTTGGAAATGCTTTTTTGAAGGAACATATTAGTTAATAAAGAAACTAACTAAAACGTTATATATAGATAAAAAACAATAACAATACTAACTAGCATTCACAGTTATGATTAAAATATGACTTAATTGAAAAATGAATATTTAATTCATGTGCGTATAAGTATGTAGGACATACCTGCAACTATAACTTTTACAAGAATGTTATAATTATTATAATGACCTGATGATGTGTACAATTTTAAAATTTCAAGTTTTATCTCACCTGGATGTGTTATTTATTAACACTAATAGTAAATAAAATATATATAAATTATTTATACGTTCTCGTATTAATTAACTGTCTTCGATCATGCATTTAACATAACATTATACGATAATTGTTTGTTAGATAACCGAGGATTTATAAATATTTATACCTTCATGAGCTTCTTTTATGGAAAAATAAAATGATGAAAATAGCACCAGGTGGTGAAAACTTTTTTGGTTTATTCATTTTTCACTCTGCATACTTGGCATAGCATGTGGACATAAAGTGGATTAGTGTTGTTAACCAACGTATTTCTTTATTTGAATCCACCCTTTGACGGTTGGTGACCCCTAATAATTTCTTTTGAAAAGAACCCTAACGCCTTATTTCATGCAGGACCTTGTTAAAAAGCTGCAGAGACATACCCATGTTTATAGAAAGTAACTTTAAAATATGTATTTAGGAACTCAACACTTTGTATTTGTTGCTACTACAATATTATAAACCAATTAGATTTCTTCTAATATGTTGTCAAAAAGCTTGTGTATTATAGAATATATTTTGAATAAAATATTACTCTAGATAATATAATATTTAAAAAGCTCCGTTATAGTTAAGATATATTTGCGACAGGCTGAAGGAATGTAACAGGGCTGGCTTTAGATTTGATAAGAAAACGGATTCAATTTAAAAACTTTTACACACGATAACGTTAAACGTTTATTTATTAATAAAAGCCATAAACCAGAATCTTCAATAGAAAGGAGGATATGCAGAATCCGTAAGAAAATCATAAGATTACTATCTCTACCAAAAGTTAGTTCATTAAAAAAGAGAAACCTGAAACAATGGCAGTATTGTAGTAACAGGTATTATGAGAGATGCAGTACATCTCTGAATAGATACCTACAGTTTATTGTGTACCTATAACTCAGTCCGAAAGAGAAAGGTTAGAAAAAAATTGGGGTCAGTAAGAGTTATTATTTTTTTTGTCTTGTTTGGAAACTAGTTTTAGCACATACGTTATATTTTTAGTGCATACAATTAGCATCCAAGCAACTGTTTAATTGTGCAAGTTTTAATTAACACAATTACGAGAAAAATAAGGAAATAACTTCTTGCCTTTTAACACGAACAGGTATAGTTTATTTGCTTAGACGACATGTTAACACTTTTCCTATTGTTTTCAAGCGTAGATGTTAAATAATGGTGAAAAAGATATTTTTAAATAACTAACTGAACGTATACGTAATAACATTCGGATGATTACGTTATTAATCGTTACCTTTTTAGTGAAACATTGGGCACATACTGCACTCTCTTCTGATGAAGTCAATTTTTGGCGAAACAGTTGTTGCGATTAATAAACTTCGGGTTAAGAAGGATTCGCTGATTGAATATGCGAGATGCATACGTAAGTATTTAATGTTAAGTTATTTTTAAATTCTTTGAGATCATCATTACAAATTAAATCGGTGACGTGTGCCTTCAACTTTGAAAGATAAATTATTCGTTAGAAAATGCTCGAGGAGTGTAATTGAGGTTTATCAGCTAAATTGGAGCATCAGCACACATCGTTTTGATATTTTTTCGCGGAATTACATTGGACTTTTGGATTTCAAGATCAATAATACTTATTTTAAAAATGATCTTTTGAATTAATATCTATACATGTGTAGGTTCTTACCAACTAAAAACGATATTAAATACCTACATATGCTTCTTTGATGTAGATACTGTATGTATGTAAGTAGATACAGACATACAAAAATAACAATGAGTTGTTTAATTGAAGTGTTTACTTTAACTATTATATACACTTAAATAAGTATGAACATCTGGCGTTATCTTCTCGTTGCGTTGTTTTCTACTTTTTCAATTAGTTAATCTCGCGTCATACTTTTAGCATAGTATGTAATGTATCCTTTGTTATTGTCCAAGAGCTAACTGGAACTTATAAAGAAAAATTTCTGTGTAGAAACAATCTTTTTACCTGTAACTAAANGTAATCGAAGCTGTAAATGGTTATTTTGAGGAGCTTGACGAATCAGTCTATAGAGATGGCATTAATAGACTGGAACACCGCTATGAGAAATGTATCAGCCTTGGAGGAGATTATGTTGAGAAATAAAAAAAAAAATTTTTAAAAACCTTGTTTTTCTTGGTCAGGCCGGAAACTTATCAATCCACCCTCGTATGTCACTAATTTAAACTAATATTGACTAAGTCATCAGTTTGGACAAGAACTAAGAAAAAATAATTAAAAAACATTTTTGATACGTTTCCTCCACGGTGCAAGTTGAATCCATACTGCTAATCGTAAACCAATTTACTCATAGCCTACATTTGGCACAATACAATAACCGAAGAGAAAGAGAGAGACGACGAAATAAATAACAATAATTATGCGTCTATTATTTATTGCTTGCTCCGATTTTTGAGTGAGAAAAGGTGCGGCACAATGTGCACAATTTTAATAATCGCATTTTATTAACATGGTTAAGTGTTACGCGAAATCAAGCTGGCTTAAACAAGCCCTCCAGTTGTGACCATTCGTTCCACTTATGCCATGGTAATATAAACGAGAACTTGCAGTTCGCGAACTATGCAAATAATATCATAAATTCGTTTTAAATGTACAGGGTGTCTAATATTAACAGTTCGTCAAACTCTTATCGATATTACACGTATTTTTGGTGTAAAGAAAACTGGATCTCTTAACTTAATTTAAGTAATATCAGAAAGGGGTTCTTAATTTGATAGGATGGATTTGAATTGGAACCAATGTGACCTCTAAATCACTAGGATAATATCGAACGAGAGATTGAGCTAAAATTCTGCCGCCCTTAGACGGTCTATTGGAAAATCCACCACTGACGTTTAATGTTACGGAAATGCCTACCTGTTTTCCCAAAGTTGACCTTGACATGACATGTGACATATTAACAGGCGGATGTTAAAAATATGCCGCCTGTCGTATGAAGACTTTTAGTCCACGTAGTGCATTCTTGAGTTAGTTCATTTTTAACCGCATGATTATCCCAGTTTTTCGCGTAATCGAACAATAAAATTCTTTTGTAATTCTGTCGGATGCATAAGTATTTCGTGTGTTAATCATTTAAAGAATTGTACAACAATAAGCCCAAATATTTGATGAAATATGTGTGTTGGTAATAAAATTGTTGGTGCTATAGTAATGCGTCTAATAAAAAGATAAGCATTTGGTATTTGGAATTGCAAAGTTTTTATTTATCGTTTGCGCGATATACTTTTGCTTAAACAATGGTATTTGCAACAAACATTCCAAGAAATAATAGTCAAAAACACTTGATTTGTTTAAAGGGAAAAATTTGCTTTGCTAGGTTAAAGGCTTTGTCAAATACAGTTCGAAAAGATAAGGGGAATATATTGTAAAATTCTATTTGCCAAAATAATGTTTAGACAGTCTGTTAACATTGTTGTGTTTGATGACTAATGTTTGTACATAGTTTATTACCTGTAGTATACATAACGTACATGCTGAATATTTATGTTAAATAAACAATTTGGGAACGTCTTTATAGCACGATTTCCCCTAATGGTTATAGTTTGACATTATCCTGTAATCCTGATTACCTGTAACTAAAGTACCATTTAATAAAATTTGAGGAGATTTTAGTTGTTTCAAAGAACGACCAAGAAGGGTAGGGATTGAAGGATTAGAAATAAAACCAATAACGTATTCAGGGTTTGGTTTGAAATTTAGAATGCGGTCTACATGGTTGTGCTTAACTGCCATTGTTCTATAATCTATTTCGTCAAGTGATTTTTCTATTTGTTCAAAGTAGAGTTTACTGCAATTTTCAATTTTTTTGTCTTTAGTGTTGATGCAACTTACTGGGATCTAACATAATTTGAGCTCTCAACAATTAGCTCATACTTTCTACATGAAAAACTATTTCAGTTTTCCTTTTCAAACATTGTCACTGTAATACACTTATAGGAATTGCTACATTGGCTGGAATCAGTATTTCGAAATTGCAATGATGGAATCAAAATTCTGTTTGTGTACCTCGAGAGGTCGAGATGTTGACCCCAGTTTAACCTCTTAATTTTGTTGCGTGGAACAGGTATTTACATAAACATTTCGACGGGCCGATTCAGAAATGATTGTGAATATTTTATTAATACAACTTACAAGTACATCGGGCAATGACTTTCGTATTGCTTCTTCTTCCTTTTCTTCTTCTCGAGTATTATCTTGATTAAATCTCAAATGTATAAAAGAGATTCGGCAACCATCGTGTTTTACTTATCCGTACATATATAAAGTACATACGTACAAACATACATACGTCCAGATAGATAAATAGGAAAATGTATTTTTTTTTTCCACTGGGCATATTCGATTTCTATCTAACCCATGTCACGATGTGGCTTTAACAATGTAACGGAAGTTGAAAGAAAACAGCCTGGGCGGAGGCCTGCTAGTACACGATTAAGTGGAAAACAAACCCGATAAATTTCATGTAAACAATGAGGGAAATGTATGCTAAAGGTAATTTGATAGTTGCAATGAGGAATGTGCACATTCACGACCATCAGCGTTTTCTTACTTTTGTAATTCTACACCACGACGTGCATTAAGGAAATAATTGCTTATTCAAAGTATCAAAAAAAAAAGATCACAGCTGTTTTTTGGTTTCGATTATCATTAATGAAAAATCGCAATCTTCTTTTTAAGTTACACCAGCATAAGTAACTATTGAAGATGGTAATTTGTTGAATTTTTATTTATAACCGAATTGAATTACTGAATAACTCAGTGCTCAAAGTAGTATTTCCATTGACTTTGATGATTTCTACAAAATTCACAAAACTCCTTCAGTTAACAACAGGCATTAGGGATTAAAATTTTACGTGTACCATTAGCTACACATTTACCATTTTATCCACTACTTCTCCAGTAAGTACGTTGTATTCAAGCCTTTTGTTAAGAGACAATTTTGTTTATAACTAATAAGTAACTGTTAAGCCATAAGAGCAAGGAATGTCTCTTATAAGATTTTAATTTTAATTCTAATTAAGGGTCCTTTAAAGTTAAACCAGTTTATCTATTTAGAATTTCCCTAATCAGAGCCAATAACAAAATCTGGCAATGGATACATTCGAAGTTTTAGTTTCTTTTATTGTTTCATCGTCCAATTCAATTATTTTTTCTGTATTGTTCTTTTGACACAATTCGAATATTCGAGGGTAAAATCAGTGTATCTAAATTTAATTGGTATATTTAAACTTTGAGAAAATTATGTGTAAGATTACGGAGCTTTTTGGCATCAATATCTCTGGCGTCCTTGGATGAAGGTACCTGATAATCGTAAGTAATTTATACTCGATTTAAAAATTCCATTGCGTTTGTTCGCGGTCTTGTTTTACAGTGGAATATTTCTCAATTTTCTTAATTGATAGTTTCGATTTTGTTACGTTTCAATGAAGCTGAACGAACGAACTGGGCGAAGTTAGTCGAAGAAGATGAAATCATAATTTTCAGACCGTTAAAAATCGTATAACGGGCCTTTACCTCTACATGTTTTGACTTTGTCAGAAGAAAGTCGAAATAGAGTTATGTATACAGATAGATAGACGAATTGATCGCAATCAGTCATGGTCGTCGACCGTGCCAAAAGTACGGCTTCATCGAGTTCGATTCTAACTGATCGCTTTCTGTTAAATAGAAACGTAGTCACATACGAAAATTTAATTGAAATCATTTCTTATCGGATGAATAATTACAGACCAATTAGCGTACGAGACAGTTTACTTTCTGGATCTTGAAAAAGAAGCCAAGAAGCCATGTAACATCTCTAGCTCTTCACTTTTTCTTGCTAATTACTAATAAAATAATGCCAGGGTAAAAAAAGGATAAGATGATTACTTACTTCTTTAAATATACTGTTGATGCTACTGTATCTTCAACCGATGTCTATAATGATTTCAAAGGGTAAACTATTTTGCTTTTGGGTTCATGTATAATTATTTTTGTGGGTGAAATATCATGCTCCTATTAATGAGTGTAATAATTCCAGAACATAATACATGTAGTTTTTGTATCTGTGTGGATAAACAATATCCTTCAATATTAATTATCTGTTAGGGTAATGTATCTCTAACTGATGTCTTATAATGATTCCGAAGGGTAAAATAATGAAATATGAGGGAAGAAGTTATTATTGATTATGACTGTTTTGAAAATATTTATAATGATTCCTATAACTAAAATGATATCAGAGCATAAAGTAGGTAGGGTTTGAATAATTATGGATAATACAAATATTTCTCCTGCAACCTGTAATGTAATGATTTTTATTGATCATTTTATCAATAAATATCTCTTGGTAGTGTCTATAATGATCTCTTTATAGTTCAAACATTCTTCTTTCTCTGAATATAATGACTTTATGGGTGGAATATAAGAATAATAGCGAAAATGATATCAGATCCATGATAGTATCAAGATATAATAATTTTTTGTTATTATAATCCTATTACATATAATGCTTTACATTACTACTACACTAATCCAAATATAAAAGTGATTATCTACTGATTTCCAATTGTAATGTATTTTTCAAAAGCTTTTGTATTTGAGTAGTTCCCAGTGGAATTTTAAAGGACAAAAGTCATCGTTTACTAGAATGATTTACTGTGGGGCGTCCTCGTGTTGATGTTGCAAGTTGTGCATTGTTTGGCGAGTTCAAATTGGTAAAAGAGAGACGGGTGTTAGTCCATCTGACGCTTTATAATGTACGTACGTGTAGTGGTCGTGGGCCAGTCGCTTGGATAAAGGTAGAGATCGCGTCTTAAAAAAAAAAATAGAAAAGTCTAATAGGTTATTAAGCAGAACAGCATTCCTTGGATTTCTGTAAGGTCGAATAGAGATTGCGTGACAGCATCGGCTTGTGTACCTTCCTTCGGCTGCATTTTGAAACGGAATTCCATTCTCGGCGCCGAGCGCCGTCCCGTGCTGCGGCGTCGCCGATGCCGTGGAATTACAGCAATCTAAGCAGTGAAAAATTATTCTTTTAGTGGTATACAGAGTGATGAATTTATTTTGTTCATTTATGTGTCCATTTTCGGTAATATTAAAGCCCAAATCTTTGATAACTTATCTAATTTCTTAGATATCGAAAATCGGTTATTTCTTCTAGTTTTTTTTTACATTAGATCTATAATCCTAACGTAGCCTCCCCTACATGTTACTGTTTTTGTTTTATATTTATTATTATTGTATATTTTATTATATGGTAAAATAATTATTTTTATTATCATTTGATTATTCCGGTTAGAAATGTTTAATTAGGTAGGAATTAGCAAGTGTTTAATTGCATTAGGAAAACACGACCGCGACTGTTATTAAGTCTTGAACAATTAGTTTCCTTAATTAATAACAAAAGGAAAACATTGCGTTAACAGTGGTCAAGAGAATTCATGGACAATGTAATTTGTAGGTAAATGAGAATAAATTATCCGGAGCTAATGGTCTGTTCTGATTGATTAGAAGTTGATTTCATGGACGAAAAACTAACTGTGTCAATTTGTTACGTTAGGTATAAGTACATGTACAGTATAAATATATATGTATGCACGTACATACTTAATTTAAAAGAATCTTCGTTTAGTACTTTAAGGTGTAAAATTATACAACTTCTGTTTGTTTGGTTGTTGCAATTGTGTTTGGTAACTTTCATATGTTCTTTAATGTGTTTTCAAATGATTTCACGGTTTGGACGATATAAACCTCAAAATTTTATACTATTTATCACACTATTTCTAGCTAATTATAGAAAATTTTGTTACTACATAAATTGTATCTGTTCTTTTTGTTATTTGTTTTGGAAAACTCCATGAATTAAATTTATTTTCTCAAGACACTCGTGTTTGCAATAACTGTTGCGCTTGAAGGTCCCGAAGAAAACTATTTCGTTGTGTATTTCGCTCACACCGTTATTTTAGTTTTAATTAGTTCCTTATGTATAACGAACTTACATGTAGGTAGATTAAAATGCGTGTTTTGTAATCAAGACAGCTACGTATGTCTGCTACATATATATTTGTACGTAAGAATGTTCGTCCATACGTGTAGTTCTAATAGCAATTGTTCTAGTTTTTCATTGTGAAACACGCTCAGAAATGTAGTCCAATAATAATTTTTGATTGCAAAACTATTTTATGTACATTTTATGGTGCATATACATAATTCTAATTATTATGTACTTATTTGCCTAACAGCTGTTCTATGCTTGAGTTTATAATTTACGATTAGAATGATAACTGTTTTACTTTTACTTGTTAAGGACTTTAGGTTTGTGTTTAATACATGTTACAATGGTTTCTTTATTTTCTACCGTTATTGGTAAACATATTTATCACACAATTACCATACATACTAAATATTTATAGATACACTTATTTTCAATAAGTACAATCTTTAATTACTGGCGAAATTACACTTAATATATTTTTTTTTAATACAGCCTAGATATTTTACTAAGACACCTAATGAATTGATAATAATTATCGTGAAATCTTTCAAATATCCATAATAGTCAAGTGTATCCTTTGCGAAGCGTGCTTACGAAATATTTTTTAATATT
Source organism: Agrilus planipennis (assembly GCF_000699045.2). Lineage (NCBI taxonomy): Eukaryota > Metazoa > Arthropoda > Insecta > Coleoptera > Buprestidae > Agrilus > Agrilus planipennis. The sequence continues at coordinate 440,698 of NW_020438943.1, forward strand.
TAACTGTCGTGTGTATGTAACCTTCATAATATTTTAAGTATTTTGCAATAATGTTGCTGAAAAATGTGTTCAAAGTGAAACGTACAGGTAAAGAAATAGTGACATTATTGATTTCCAGCGAAAAAGCTTCCAAAAAATCATCAGTTTAGCCAATTAACGCCTTTTTCATTGGAGACTTCAATAGTGCGTTAAGCGAGAAACCCGCGCGACATGTTTAGTAGTCATCTTATAATTAAGAAACTATCCAAGCTATTAAGCTGAAATTTGGTATATGTTTAGAATATATATATTTGCATCTAATTTTAGAAGTTAGTCACTAGTCCGACGGTCTGTTTGTCACAGGCGTCTTACTCAAAAAGAGCTTAGAATTTCACGCGAATTTTTCTTTCAACTTTTCAATAATCTAAATCATACGGGATTATAAGAATACATTTTGTTAGCTTTCATGTAACATATATCTCAAACTGTACCTATTTTGGTGTAATTTTACTCAACATTTGTTTTTTAATAACAGAAAAGAGGCAAGTTTTGATTATAAATTATTTATCGATTCCACTGTATATTATTATAATAAGTCGATAATAGGTAACCGGCAAAGTCACTATACGATGCCTCCGTTCTGGGGAAGCTTTCTATTAATTCAATACCACCCTTACCAACGTCCCCAACCAATGATTAAGTCCCGGGTTTTCAACCAGACCAGTAATCAATAAAAAATACAAATTAGGGCAAACGACTTATCACAATACAATCTTAATTACCAACTTTTATTAGGTAGGTTCTTTGTTCATCATTATAAGATCGTCAGTCGTCATAAGATTGGTTGGACGCGCTCCTCCACTCTTTCCTACCCTGAACTAATCTTTGCATTTCCTTAAAACTGGAACATCCCACATCCTTAACTATTTGCGAACAGTAATCTAATCTAGGTCTACCTCTACTCTTCTTAACTCCTCTGTTTCTGCCTGTAATATGTCATTGACTACTAGACCTTCATGCCTGAGAAGGTGTCCTACCAACCTATCTCGCCTATTTCTTCTGTTCTCCTATTCTTTCTAATACCTCTTCATTTCTAACCTTTTCTATCCACGGCATCCTCATCATCATTCGCATCATGGTATGCGGTTTAAGTTTCGGAATAGCAATAAACATGCATAATTATTGTTTTTATTTGTTATATTGTACTGTAGATGCAAAGGTAGTTGTAGTTAGTGGTTTATATACGTATTTACGTATAAGTACCGATATGCCTTCCTGTTTCTTTCTTGATGTAGACATACAGAGCACTGACCGCATTCTTGGTCAGCTGGCAAAGTAGGCATGTCCTCTCTGTTATAGTGTTGTTGTGTTGAGATCGTGCAGCAGCCACAACGTGCATACCACACGCGCCGCAAAAACATATACAATTACCGATCGGGCCCCCAAGGCCTTCAACTTCTTCTTTCTTATACCTAATGCATACCTATTTTCCCCCTTCTTCCTTTTCTTCTACTTCTACTTATCATCCTTCCTCCTTCGTCTTCATCGGAAAAAGGATTCTAATGGAGCGAGCCATAATATGGACCGACAGACGACTCTTTCACTCTCGTCGCGTGGTCGTATGTCAGACCCATCAAGAATTTTATTCTTCACATTCTTTTGCATATCTCATCGATATTATGGATTATATTGCAATTGTTTTCTTATTGCTTTCCTATTTAGATTTTTCATCGTGGCTTTCTCAGAAGGGTTCTATCTAAATTCCTGTTTTAATTTCTGGTTTTTTCCCAAAAGCCCAAAAAGTAAAACCTTTTACCAACAAATTAGAAATGTTCATAAAATTGTAAGACAAATTACCCAGAGAACTATCACGATAATCAATAAAGCAAGCAGTCAATTTAAAAGTAATTTTTTGATGATTAGACACATGTACCATGCACCTTTCTGTTTGTGACCTAGTCAAACTCTACTTCCCACATACAGACAAGAAATGTAAAAATAGTCCATGTGTGAAAATTAAAACTAAAGGCAAAATTTCTATATGTATTTCAATTTTTGTTTAACGAACAAGATTTTACAATTTGCTTTTGTTAACCACCCCTCGTGTTTGTTACAGATGGCACTAAGCGAGGCGGAGTTGAAACGAGGCGAATTGGAGATACTCCAAAGGGCACTGAAGCTGCAAACCAAAAGGTGTAGACAGCTGGTGGCCGAATATACCAGAAAACTCCAAATCAAAGAGCAAGAATACCAGTCCGAACGTAAATTGAGGGATGACCAGCTGGCGAAAGTATTAAGAGCACTCTTAGTTTTCGAGGCAAGGTTACGCCAAGAGCAAAAGTTCATCAGCTTTCAGCTCAAAGAGAAAGACGAAATAATCAAGAAACAAAAGAGTGACATCAAAAAGCTTCTGAACGAGCGATATTGCAAAAACTGCAATCAGTATTACAGTCCGAGTTCTAATTTCGAAAGCCACGACAGCAGTTCTGATTACGTGACCACTGATTACCAGGATTATCAGAGTTCTAACATCGGATCCTTGGACAGTAGCAGCGAAACTTATGCCAGTATTTCAGAGCGTGATTACGAATACGTAAAAAGTGAAGGAAACCAAATTAAGAACTTGTACTTGAAAAATAAGAACAGCAAAGATTCGTTGGGCAGAAGGGCGAAGAAGATAGGCCATAGAAAAAGTATCAGTAATTATTTCGAGGTGCTAAAACTTCGCAGTGAAACCAACAGTCCAAGTTCAGTAGAAGAAAACTTAAAACACGGAGACCATAATATCAAAGAGAAAATAAAATGTAGAACGGCGTCATCAAACGTAAACGAAAAAGAATCAATCATTCACAAGAGCTGCGAGAGTTTGGATTCTGATTTCACCGCAGTCACCAACTCTGATTGCAACGTTACGGTGATCCAAAATTCTTCAGATAAACCCGAAAAAATTGGATCGTCTCAAACTTCAAGGGCGGAAAATAGCGATTCCCGAGACAGTCCTAAAATAGCAATAAGTGAAGATATACCAGTCTTCGATGGCGGTGGTGAAACAAACGACACATGGTATGCGAGTGCCAGCGACCAAGAAGACGACGAACACAGGGATATTTACAGAAACAATCCGGTATTGGAATGCATGAACCAGATATTACTCCAAAATATCAATGATGTAGTCATTTCACCTCCAAAAACTCCTGAAATGGACGTGAAGTTTAACAAAAGCGGAAAACGGGTAAAATTCAGCGACGAGGGTGCTGAAAACCAAAACAATAACGTTATGAATGAAACTTCTAAAGAAAACGATAGCAACTACTATGAAACGCCCATCCAGAGGGCCCCAAATGTTTATGAAGCACCACAAAGTATCTACAGTAATGACTACGAGCAAATACTGAGTCAGTGTAGTGACTCCTTCTCTGGACAGGAAAAATTTTCGTTACTAAATAACTATGATTCGAACGAAAGTTCTGCTCAGTCTAAAGGTGTTTCTCGACAGGACGACAACCAGGACAGTCCCTTTTACATAGACATGGACACCAAGTCAGAAACTGATGAAACAGAGAAGAAAATTGTAAGGAAAAGTAAAATTCTTCGAACACCCCCAGCGCTACCTCCTAAACCAATTAATTTAGTGTCGAAATATAAAATAACTGGTTCCCCAACTAAATGCCCGTCAAGTAAAGGAAGCGAGAAAAGCTTCGATTCCGAACCGGATTATTGCTCTATATCAGAAATAAATCTACCAACGGAAAAGGCGAAAAAAACCATCAGCGTTGTTGCCCAAATCAATGCTCCCCGTAGTAGAAACAATTCCCCCATTAAATCTCAAACAGAGAAAGTACCTCCAAAGAAAATCCCCAGTGTAGCATCTTCCAATAAAACTACCGCAAAACATTTAAGTCAGAGCGTCCCGAATTTGGTAGGAATAAAGAATTTTGAAAAGCCAAATATTCAAGTGGCAAAGCAGACTCAGTTAATTAACAATTGTCCACCAAGAAAGATGGAACCAGAAATACCAAAGCTTCCTCAGGTGACCGAAATAATAATACCAGATGAAAACGACAATAAAAAGGACGACGAACGTGTTACCCATGATAATTACGTGAAGAACAACACGCAAATATTAAAGCAGAAGAATGCCAAAAAAGATTCCCGAACGCCCATTGTTATTGGTTCTTCGGTTTCCAGTTTAATAGCAGACTTCAACAAACGCCAAATTCTTTCGGAAGTAAAACCTAAACCTGAAAGAGCAAAACCTGCTCGAAGAGTATTCTCTAGCTTTGAAAATTTATCCATCCAGGAACGGAGCAAGCCATCATCAGACCCTCCCGAACTATTTGATTTTTCCCAGTTCGATTTGAGTCAAAATTTTGAAGAATTCAAACTGGACGACTGCGAAATACAAGAGGAATATGAGATAGAGGAGATGTCGGACATATCTAGTACGAAATCCAACAGTGACATGACAACTAAATGTGATGAAAAATCTTTATCAAAATCCGCAGATAATCTTTTGGGAAATAACAATTCTACTCAAGTCGAATTGGTGAGAGCAACGTCGAATGTAGTTGTGCCAAAATTAAACGACAATGCAATTCACCAGCTTAAAAAGCAGCTAGAGGTTGATAAAAAGAATCATTCGATAAATGATAAGCACAGAAATTTTCCAAAACCTGTAGTCAGGTCGCACGAGCCGACTTACGAGCATTTTTTAGAATGCACTGGACTCAGTTCTAAATCCATCCTTACTCCATCCAGACTGATAAGCAACCATAAAAGCATGCTAAAGCCTAAGGATGTCAAGTTGAGATCCAAAGTTAGGGCAAATAACGTCTCGGAGAAACAGGGTACAAGTATGAAATATTGGTCTGAACCATATTTATAACATTATTCTTTTTCTAGTCTAATTTAATGGAGAGATGTCTAAATTACAATAAATATAATAGAAAGAACGAATGTTGAAGATATTCGGCATTAATTACATCTGGACTCGAACTTATATCGTTCTGTTTTTCAATAAACAAATAATTTATTATAATAGTTACTAAAATATTAATTCTACTGATTGTGAGTTACTCTATAAATATTTATATATATATTGTATTTGTGTGAGTTTCTAAATATTTGATAAATATATAAATTGTTTTATAAACAAATTACCTTATGTACATTTCCACCTAATTAAATTAATATTCTCTTATTTCTTAATGTAGTTTGGTAGTAATTTATTTGATAATGTATAATTTTTTGTTTTTTGATCTGATTTTGTTATTTGTTAGACTATTTGAGTGTTGAGCTAGTTTTTAAAGTTTTTGTCAGTAATAACTGATATTTATTTATATAAAATAGCCACAATAAATGATAGTACAACATATAAATTTATTTCTTTTTTTTCCATTCCTCTAATGCATTAATGTATAAATTTTCAATTAATACTACAAAAGAAGCTTTATTAAGCAATTAGACAAAGAAATACAAGTAACGAACAAGTTTTATTTGTTATTAAAGTATTTATTAATAAGTTCTTATCTTTTAAAAATTTAAATTTGAATTTAGTTAGTCTTAGTGACATCTAACGACAGTCTTCTGTAATATTGGGCAACTTTCATTCATATTTGGTACTATTTTCGAAAGATTGCCTTTAGATGTCGCCACGGAATGCTTAAGTGAATTTATTGTGAAAACTAAGCAAAAATGTAATTCTGATTAATTAATATATACTACTTATTCAGGAAATTTATATAAACTATTTCTTTTATAAGAACGTTTGAAATATTACCTTATTTTTCTTTTTAATTAACCTCTAATGCATACTTTTTTAATATTTTTATATTGCGCAAAGTTATTAAACAATCCATTAAAAAGGTATTGAATGTGTAAATTTGTTTTTTTAACAAAGTATAAATGAAGTAATATTTGAACCACTAAAATCAATTAGACTGCTTTAATTTAAAAAATTTTGTTTGGGTAGCACCTATTACATTATAATTAACAAATACATACAACAAATTTTATACAATTATGTGGACTTTATTTAAATGAATCAGTGGAGTTTAATTATTTTAAATAAAATGTAGTATTAAGTCTTTGTAGCGCAATAATCTTCAGGTACTACTTATCGTTAATCGTAGGAAATTGGAGATGCTGCAGTAACAAGGTAACATTCTCACTTCGAGTGCTACGCTTGAAGCGTCCGGTTCTATCCTCTGGTTGTCTTGTAGCCGATAAGAAGTCAGGTGGCGATACACTAATAAATGGGATATTAAGGTGTGTTTATAATAATAATTACAATTATCATCATCATTACGATTTTAATGCGGTTTCCAATAAAATTTAGCAATTGTAGTACTACATAGCACTACATAATAAGGTATAAAAAATAAACAATTTTAAATTGTTTGGGATGACATATACAGGGTGTCCTTGCGAAGGTTTTCGTCTTTTCAATGAATAGATATATATTTACGTGACGGCGTAAAACAAAGTAAAACAATTGTTTAAAACTTTTTGCATATATTTATTTCTGTATTGGGTAAAATACACTTTCGATTGTTTTTAACTACAATCTTATACAATTTACACATACATCATTTATAACCAACATTTTTACATGACAATCTCTATAAAAAATATANACTCGGTCCTTCGCTGTACTGAAACTCAATCCTCCGCTGCGACGTACTGATACCCAGTGCTTCACTGCGGCTCTACTGAGACTCAGTACTTCGCTGCGGCTGTATTGAGACTCAGTCCTTCGCTGTACTGAGATTGAGTCCTTGGCTGCGACTGTACTGAGTCTCAGTCCTTCGCTGCGGCGGTATTGAGACTCGGTCCTTCGCTGTACTGAAACTCAATCCTCCGCTGCGACGTACTGATACCCAGTGCTTCACTGCGGCTCTACTGAGACTCAGTACTTCGCTGCGGCTGTATTGAGACTCAGTCCTTCGCTGTACTGAGATTGAGTCCTTGGCTGCGACTGTACTGAGACTCAGTCCTTCGCTGCGACTCTACTGAGACTCAGTACTTCGCTGCGACTCTACTGAGTCTCAGTACTTCGCTGCGGCGGTATTGAGACTCGGTCCTTCGCTGTACTGAAACTCAATCCTCCGCTGCGACGTACTGATACCCAGTGCTTCACTGCGGCTCTACTGAGACTCAGTACTTCGCTGCGGCTGTATTGAGACTCAGTCCTTCGCTGTACTGAGATTGAGTCCTTGGCTGCGACTGTACTGAGTCTCAGTCCTTCGCTGCGGCGGTATTGAGACTCGGTCCTTCGCTGTACTGAAACTCAATCCTCCGCTGCGACGTACTGATACCCAGTGCTTCACTGCGGCTCTACTGAGACTCAGTACTTCGCTGCGGCTGTATTGAGACTCAGTCCTTCGCTGTACTGAGATTGAGTCCTTGGCTGCGACTGTACTGAGACTCAGTCCTTCGCTGCGACTCTACTGAGACTCAGTACTTCGCTGCGACTCTACTGAGTCTCAGTACTTCGCTGCGGCGGTATTGAGACTCGGTCCTTCGCTGTACTGAAACTCAATCCTCCGCTGCGACGTACTGATACCCAGTGCTTCACTGCGGCTCTACTGAGACTCAGTACTTCGCTGCGGCTGTATTGAGACTCAGTCCTTCGCTGTACTGAGATTGAGTCCTTGGCTGCGACTGTACTGAGTCTCAGTCCTTCGCTGCGGCGGTATTGAGACTCGGTCCTTCGCTGTACTGAAACTCAATCCTCCGCTGCGACGTACTGATACCCAGTGCTTCACTGCGGCTCTACTGAGACTCAGTACTTCGCTGCGGCTGTATTGAGACTCAGTCCTTCGCTGTACTGAGATTGAGTCCTTGGCTGCGACTGTACTGAGACTCAGTCCTTCGCTGCGACTCTACTGAGACTCAGTACTTCGCTGCGACTCTACTGAGTCTCAGTACTTCGCTGCGGCGGTATTGAGACTCGGTCCTTCGCTGTACTGAAACTCAATCCTCCGCTGCGACGTACTGATACCCAGTGCTTCACTGCGGCTCTACTGAGACTCAGTACTTCGCTGCGGCTGTATTGAGACTCAGTCCTTCGCTGTACTGAGATTGAGTCCTTGGCTGCGACTGTACTGAGTCTCAGTCCTTCGCTGCGGCGGTATTGAGACTCGGTCCTTCGCTGTACTGAAACTCAATCCTCCGCTGCGACGTACTGATACCCAGTGCTTCACTGCGGCTCTACTGAGACTCAGTACTTCGCTGCGGCTGTATTGAGACTCAGTCCTTCGCTGTACTGAGATTGAGTCCTTGGCTGCGACTGTACTGAGACTCAGTCCTTCGCTGCGACTCTACTGAGACTCAGTACTTCGCTGCGACTCTACTGAGTCTCAGTACTTCGCTGCGGCGGTATTGAGACTCGGTCCTTCGCTGTACTGAAACTCAATCCTCCGCTGCGACGTACTGATACCCAGTGCTTCACTGCGGCTCTACTGAGACTCAGTACTTCGCTGCGGCTGTATTGAGACTCAGTCCTTCGCTGTACTGAGATTGAGTCCTTGGCTGCGACTGTACTGAGTCTCAGTCCTTCGCTGCGGCGGTATTGAGACTCGGTCCTTCGCTGTACTGAAACTCAATCCTCCGCTGCGACGTACTGATACCCAGTGCTTCACTGCGGCTCTACTGAGACTCAGTACTTCGCTGCGGCTGTATTGAGACTCAGTCCTTCGCTGTACTGAGATTGAGTCCTTGGCTGCGACTGTACTGAGACTCAGTCCTTCGCTGCGACTCTACTGAGACTCAGTACTTCGCTGCGACTCTACTGAGTCTCAGTACTTCGCTGCGGCGGTATTGAGACTCGGTCCTTCGCTGTACTGAAACTCAATCCTCCGCTGCGACGTACTGATACCCAGTGCTTCACTGCGGCTCTACTGAGACTCAGTACTTCGCTGCGGCTGTATTGAGACTCAGTCCTTCGCTGTACTGAGATTGAGTCCTTGGCTGCGACTGTACTGAGTCTCAGTCCTTCGCTGCGGCGGTATTGAGACTCGGTCCTTCGCTGTACTGAAACTCAATCCTCCGCTGCGACGTACTGATACCCAGTGCTTCACTGCGGCTCTACTGAGACTCAGTACTTCGCTGCGGCTGTATTGAGACTCAGTCCTTCGCTGTACTGAGATTGAGTCCTTGGCTGCGACTGTACTGAGACTCAGTCCTTCGCTGCGACTCTACTGAGACTCAGTACTTCGCTGCGACTCTACTGAGACTCAGTACTTCGCTGCGGCGGTATTGAGACTCGGTCCTTCGCTGTACTGAAACTCAATCCTCCGCTGCGACGTACTGATACCCAGTGCTTCACTGCGGCTCTACTGAGACTCAGTACTTCGCTGCGGCTGTATTGAGACTCAGTCCTTCGCTGTACTGAGATTGAGTCCTTGGCTGCGACTGTACTGAGTCTCAGTCCTTCGCTGCGGCGGTATTGAGACTCGGTCCTTCGCTGTACTGAAACTCAATCCTCCGCTGCGACGTACTGATACCCAGTGCTTCACTGCGGCTCTACTGAGACTCAGTACTTCGCTGCGGCTGTATTGAGACTCAGTCCTTCGCTGTACTGAGATTGAGTCCTTAGCTGCGACTGTACTGAGACTCAGTCCTTCGCTGCGACTCTACTGAGACTCAGTACTTCGCTGCGGCGGTATTGAGACTCGGTCCTTCGCTGTAGCAAGACGTTGGATAAACGACATTATCGGTGTTTTAACCGAAGGTGAAGAAACAGTCGTAGTCCACGACCATCCATCCCGACTATAGACCACAATTTAGATAACGCCGGTGGTGAAAACCTTAGCTTTTTAAATAGCAAGGATTATAGTTAATATTTTATTAGCAGTATTAGTTTTACTACAGTTTTGTGTTATTAAATTAATATCTGTATTTATGATCAAATAATCGAAAATTTTCGTTAGTAAATTTTTAGTATGAAAAATTTTTAGGTGTAGATTTACAATCATTTTTTAACTGGCGAAATAAACTGTGAAGACAATTGAAAGAATTTTAGCTTTTGTTCATTTTTCGAAAATTCTTCTGAGGGTACTGTTCCTTTGATTGAATTTATAATTTGTTAATCGTGTTATAAAACATATTATTTATTACCCGATGGAGTAATCATATAATTCAATAATGTAAGTTCAGTTTTATGATGAGGAGCCAATACTAAAATTGCAAACTAAACATTGCACTTTACAAATTTTACCAATTAATTGCGTTAATGTCCTTGCCTGCCGTGGGTACCACTGCAACTATAGGAAGACAGCTGATTCTATTTGGCACTATATATACCTAATTTTTTTTTACCATTCGCTTAAATGAGTATTGTTCTACAGGTACCAAACAAAATATACATATAACAGAAAAGAGAAATCGTTTCGAAATCAATTCGTCGCCAAATAAACCTATGAATGTAAAAAATATAATAATAACCGATCACTAAAATCGAATCTAAAATAAAAAAATCTCTCAAACAGAATAGAAAACAATTAAAAATATTAATGTATAAAATACGAACTTAATTGTATTTGGTATCTAATAAAATGTTGTGATGCTACCAAACAGATGACATTTAAGAGAGAAAATCAGGTTTCGACCCTTTCCAATACAAACTAAATTTGGTCATTATCCAAAGTGGAATGTACTTGAAATGCATGATGTGTCGTACGCATATACCAGAATTAGGCATTTCATAAAACGACTAGGCTTGCTGTAAATGACAAGTATTTAAGTATTTTTTTGCAATAAGTCTTGCATAATCAATATTTTTTTATAAAACGACTGGAAATTTTTAAATATGTAGAAAGTAGCCTGATCAAGAAATTACTATATAGACAACAAAAAATTTTTTATTACTTAAGAGGGTTGAATTTGGTTACATCAATTTAACTTTCCAAGTCATTTACTCCAAACTACGACGTTTTATTAAATGTCTGATTTTGCCAGATGCCTATACCACATGCTCATAAACCTTTTTTAAATAATAAAAAAATTCTCTAAGAGAAAGACGAAATAATCAAGAAACAAAAGAGTGACATCAAAAAGCTTCTGAACGAGCGATATTGCAAAAACTGCAATCAGTATTACAGTCCGAGTTCTAATTTCGAAAGCCACGACAGCAGTTCTGATTACGTGACCACTGATTACCAGGATTATCAGAGTTCTAACATCGGATCCTTGGACAGTAGCAGCGAAACTTATGCCAGTATTTCAGAGCGTGATTACGAATACGTAAAAAGTGAAGGAAACCAAATTAAGAACTTGTACTTGAAAAATAAGAACAGCAAAGATTCGTTGGGCAGAAGGGCGAAGAAGATAGGCCATAGAAAAAGTATCAGTAATTATTTCGAGGTGCTAAAACTTCGCAGTGAAACCAACAGTCCAAGTTCAGTAGAAGAAAACTTAAAACACGGAGACCATAATATCAAAGAGAAAATAAAATGTAGAACGGCGTCATCAAACGTAAACGAAAAAGAATCAATCATTCACAAGAGCTGCGAGAGTTTGGATTCTGATTTCACCGCAGTCACCAACTCTGATTGCAACGTTACGGTGATCCAAAATTCTTCAGATAAACCCGAAAAAATTGGATCGTCTCAAACTTCAAGGGCGGAAAATAGCGATTCCCGAGACAGTCCTAAAATAGCAATAAGTGAAGATATACCAGTCTTCGATGGCGGTGGTGAAACAAACGACACATGGTATGCGAGTGCCAGCGACCAAGAAGACGACGAACACAGGGATATTTACAGAAACAATCCGGTATTGGAATGCATGAACCAGATATTACTCCAAAATATCAATGATGTAGTCATTTCACCTCCAAAAACTCCTGAAATGGACGTGAAGTTTAACAAAAGCGGAAAACGGGTAAAATTCAGCGACGAGGGTGCTGAAAACCAAAACAATAACGTTATGAATGAAACTTCTAAAGAAAACGATAGCAACTACTATGAAACGCCCATCCAGAGGGCCCCAAATGTTTATGAAGCACCACAAAGTATCTACAGTAATGACTACGAGCAAATACTGAGTCAGTGTAGTGACTCCTTCTCTGGACAGGAAAAATTTTCGTTACTAAATAACTATGATTCGAACGAAAGTTCTGCTCAGTCTAAAGGTGTTTCTCGACAGGACGACAACCAGGACAGTCCCTTTTACATAGACATGGACACCAAGTCAGAAACTGATGAAACAGAGAAGAAAATTGTAAGGAAAAGTAAAATTCTTCGAACACCCCCAGCGCTACCTCCTAAACCAATTAATTTAGTGTCGAAATATAAAATAACTGGTTCCCCAACTAAATGCCCGTCAAGTAAAGGAAGCGAGAAAAGCTTCGATTCCGAACCGGATTATTGCTCTATATCAGAAATAAATCTACCAACGGAAAAGGCGAAAAAAACCATCAGCGTTGTTGCCCAAATCAATGCTCCCCGTAGTAGAAACAATTCCCCCATTAAATCTCAAACAGAGAAAGTACCTCCAAAGAAAATCCCCAGTGTAGCATCTTCCAATAAAACTACCGCAAAACATTTAAGTCAGAGCGTCCCGAATTTGGTAGGAATAAAGAATTTTGAAAAGCCAAATATTCAAGTGGCAAAGCAGACTCAGTTAATTAACAATTGTCCACCAAGAAAGATGGAACCAGAAATACCAAAGCTTCCTCAGGTGACCGAAATAATAATACCAGATGAAAACGACAATAAAAAGGACGACGAACGTGTTACCCATGATAATTACGTGAAGAACAACACGCAAATATTAAAGCAGAAGAATGCCAAAAAAGATTCCCGAACGCCCATTGTTATTGGTTCTTCGGTTTCCAGTTTAATAGCAGACTTCAACAAACGCCAAATTCTTTCGGAAGTAAAACCTAAACCTGAAAGAGCAAAACCTGCTCGAAGAGTATTCTCTAGCTTTGAAAATTTATCCATCCAGGAACGGAGCAAGCCATCATCAGACCCTCCCGAACTATTTGATTTTTCCCAGTTCGATTTGAGTCAAAATTTTGAAGAATTCAAACTGGACGACTGCGAAATACAAGAGGAATATGAGATAGAGGAGATGTCGGACATATCTAGTACGAAATCCAACAGTGACATGACAACTAAATGTGATGAAAAATCTTTATCAAAATCCGCAGATAATCTTTTGGGAAATAACAATTCTACTCAAGTCGAATTGGTGAGAGCAACGTCGAATGTAGTTGTGCCAAAATTAAACGACAATGCAATTCACCAGCTTAAAAAGCAGCTAGAGGTTGATAAAAAGAATCATTCGATAAATGATAAGCACAGAAATTTTCCAAAACCTGTAGTCAGGTCGCACGAGCCGACTTACGAGCATTTTTTAGAATGCACTGGACTCAGTTCTAAATCCATCCTTACTCCATCCAGACTGATAAGCAACCATAAAAGCATGCTAAAGCCTAAGGATGTCAAGTTGAGATCCAAAGTTAGGGCAAATAACGTCTCGGAGAAACAGGGTACAAGTATGAAATATTGGTCTGAACCATATTTATAACATTATTCTTTTTCTAGTCTAATTTAATGGAGAGATGTCTAAATTACAATAAATATAATAGAAAGAACGAATGTTGAAGATATTCGGCATTAATTACATCTGGACTCGAACTTATATCGTTCTGTTTTTCAATAAACAAATAATTTATTATAATAGTTACTAAAATATTAATTCTACTGATTGTGAGTTACTCTATNCTTTTCAATGAATAGATATATATTTACGTGACGGCGTAAAACAAAGTAAAACAATTGTTTAAAACTTTTTGCATATATTTATTTCTGTATTGGGTAAAATACACTTTCGATTGTTTTTAACTACAATCTTATACAATTTACACATACATCATTTATAACCAACATTTTTACATGACAATCTCTATAAAAAATATATATTATTGTTAGAAAGAATGGAAAAGAAGCTTAAACGTATGGCTGGATATAATACAAGGTCTTTGGTTATACTAGCCATGAAAAGTAACACAAAATAGAGACGAGCACGTCTCGTTCGTAAAACTAGTGGAATATTATCATAATTGTAGTTAATTAATTAATTTTATAGTAGTAGGTAGCATAAATTAGACTAAAATACAACATTTATCAAGAAACTTCAAATAGAGCTTTATAGGACCTTAAATTTACCGTTATTATAAGAGTAACCGTCTACAGATTAGACAAGAAGGGGACAGAACATTATTAATTAATAATTATATACAGGGTGTATAGTTACATAAAGCCTAGTAGAGAAAGTGAGATAGAGAGAGAGAGCTTAACCGTCAGTTTTATAAGCTTTGCAATTTATTAGGTGTATAAAATGTATAGATAGTAAATAAAATAGGTAATAGTCGTATTAAAAAAGAGAAAACTGTCACCAACCTTTGTTCGGGTTTATATTTACCTTCTCGCTCGCTTTCGTTTAATAATAAATGCTATTCAGATTAACATTATTTAATTAGCGCTTCTAATAATTAATAATAATTCTTTATACTATACTTTTTCTTTTTACTTTCATTTAATATATAAAATGGCTACGTTATTGTCAACAAATCTCAAAGAGCTTTCACACTGGAAACTTTATTACGTGTAGGTAGAAAATTTGGAATGGCATTTACCTTTTAATTGTTATCATACTTATTTATACACTTATTAATTGTTATAATAGATTAATATACAGTAGTAGTAGTAGTGGTAGTAGTAGTATGTTGCAATAATAATAATAATAATAGTAGTAGTAGTTAATCTTTCTTCACTAGCTACATCTCTTACTTATTAAAGGTAACTTAAAAACACCTTATGGGCTACAAATGCTTATATGGTATGAGTAACTTCTGGCACCATTTATTCATTGTTTTTTGTAGAAATCATATTAATTTATCAGCTATGTATTGTCGACAAGTAACACCTTTTGCAGCGGTTTGCGCGTATTCGTTCCCTTTTCATTTTAATATTAGTTTTATTATTGTACTATTTCAAACATAAAGGCATTTTTTGGAACTTTTGCATTATAAAACTATCCCACAAATATATGTGCGTCAATCGTAATTGCACAAAATAAATTTTGAGAATGATAACTAAAGATACTTTCGTACAAGTTTGTTACGTATTTTTCACCAGTAAGAAGTTAAATACTGAAATATCTTTGATAAAAAAATTAAACCAAAATTATGTTATTCAAATTACTTTTTAGTTCAGTTTCGTTTGAAAGACTTAGTATGTGGGATTCGCCTTATAATAGAGGAGGAACTAAAAGTTTTTGGTATTGTTTGTATGTTATATACCTATGAGATAATCTAGAAGCTATATTTGGTATTGTACAATAAGTCAAATCGATGTTTTGAAACCAAAATTTACACGTATTACGTACATCTTAAACTTCTGTATGGCACTTTAAGCAGTCAGTATAATGCTATACAATATAATATCCATTATATTCTCTTTCAACTAAAAAATTAAACTGTAAACGAAAGCGCATAAGGGATTTATATATATAAACTACAAAAAAATTGCTTGTTCAGTGACTAAAAAGACGTCAGGGTAAATAATAATAAAAAAAATATGGCACGGACTTCGCTCAACATAAAACTGCACTAAGTAAAAGAAAACGGTAACATCAAAACGTAAATCAAATACTTGCTATCGATACACATAAGTATGTATTGGTTTATGACGAGACTCGACTTCTGCTTCGATTGGCGACTCAATTTTGAAGAAGTCTTCTAAAAATGAACACTTACATTAGAAGCGGCATACATGGTGACCATAAATTAAAAAATAATTATGGATAGTTTGTGAAAAACCGACAACAAATCAACTTTAACTTAATAGCGGCCGTAGTCTAGTATTGATCCTCTTTCTTCAGCGATAACACCGACGGAATCGTTTATCTAACGTTTTGCTCCCACCTGGTGTTGGGATTCTCAATGAATATAGTGAAATTGAATAATCCTTCACTGCGGTTGTACTGAAGCTCAGTCCTTCGCTGCGACTCTACTGAGACTCAGTACTTCGCTGTACTGAAACTCAATCCTCCGCTGCGACGTACTGATATCCAGTCCTTCAGTGCGACTCTACTGAGACTCAGTACTTCGCTGCGGCTCTACTGAGACTCAGTCCTTCGCTGTACTGAAACTCAATCCTCCGCTGCGACGTACTGATACCCAGTGCTTCACTGCGGCTCTACTGAGACTCAGTACTTCGCTGCGGCTGTATTGAGACTCAGTCCTTCGCTGTACTGAGATTGAGTCCTTGGCTGCGACTGTACTGAGACTCAGTCCTTCGCTGCGACTCTACTGAGACTCAGTACTTCGCTGCGACTCTACTGAGACTCAGTACTTCGCTGCGGCGGTATTGAGACTCGGTCCTTCGCTGTACTGAAACTCAATCCTCCGCTGCGACGTACTGATACCCAGTGCTTCACTGCGGCTCTACTGAGACTCAGTACTTCGCTGCGGCTGTATTGAGACTCAGTCCTTCGCTGTACTGAGATTGAGTCCTTGGCTGCGACTGTACTGAGACTCAGTCCTTCGCTGCGGCGGTATTGAGACTCGGTCCTTCGCTGTACTGAAACTCAATCCTCCGCTGCGACGTACTGATACCCAGTGCTTCACTGCGGCTCTACTGAGACTCAGTACTTCGCTGCGGCTGTATTGAGACTCAGTCCTTCGCTGTACTGAGATTGAGTCCTTGGCTGCGACTGTACTGAGACTCAGTCCTTCGCTGCGGCGGTATTGAGACTCGGTCCTTCGCTGTACTGAAACTCAATCCTCCGCTGCGACGTACTGATACCCAGTGCTTCACTGCGGCTCTACTGAGACTCAGTACTTCGCTGCGGCTGTATTGAGACTCAGTCCTTCGCTGTACTGA
>NW_020438943.1:458956-498177 GCF_000699045.2 Agrilus planipennis
CGATATCTAATTTATATATTCTCTTTTTTTGCTCTCGCATTGTTTATTTACAATATAGTTTGGCATAAACATTTGGCATATTTGCAATATTCGAACATGGCTATTAATTGTTTTTTTTTTTGTACACTTCCAAGCGCATGCGTAGCTGTATTGGAAATCGATAATATTCAATATAATCGAACGACTTTATAAATGTTTCTTTTTTTTTTTTGTTTTCTAACTACGTCAAACTTCGTTTTATTCTCTGTAAGGTTTGCAATAAGAATACCGGTGGTTCATGTGCTGACTATAAGAGCCCGAGTGAGAAAATCTTTTGAGACACTTACAACATTGAAATGGCTTCTCCCCGCTATGCAATCTCTTGTGTTCTGTCAGATGATGCTTGTGTTTGAATGCTTTTGGGCACTCGTGACATTTGTGTGGACGCTGGCCTGTAACAAACAATATTCAAAACGTTACAAGTTTTACGTTAACATTTTTACAATCTATTGAAACACCAGAATTGAAAATCAATCAAATCAAATTAGATTGATGATATTTACCTGAGTGTTCGTATTTGTGTCGAGCTAAAGAACTCTGTTTAGAGAATGCTTTATCACATTGATCACAGGAAAATTGTCCTTCAACTTCCCCACCGGAAGCACCAAGACTAGGGCTGCCCAAATTCTTCAATATCGGTTTCATTTTCTTCTCGTCCTGGCTGAGATCGTGAGCGATCATGGGTTCGTTATCTTCCACCCACAAGTTCTTCTCTGATCCAGGGCTCATTCTGGACAGTCGATTGCTTAACAGTTGCGAAAGGTTGGGCAATTCGGACGCTCCCATTTGAATCAACCCCTCTATACGAACCAGTCCCATGGAGGGCATTCCAAGTTCGGCTGGCTGGGCAAGGATCCGTGCCAGTTTACTTCCATTGTTGAAGTCCATAGGGGATGGTGTTCTTTGAATGTCGGAAGATGAGTTGGAGTTTTGGTAATGGTTTTGAAGAGGTTGTTGGACAGGGGTGGGGCTCCGAGAAGATTTACAACTTAAGTTCACGGCTTCCTCACCCGAATCGGAATGGTGGTTAGAAGAAGTCGGTCTTTGGGGTGAGGTAGCGGGAGATGAAGTTACTGAATGGGTACTTTTTTTCGTTGAGAGATCCAGGGGTTGCTCCATCGGGTAGTGAGGCGAAGGTAGTAACGAGTATGAAGTTGTTTGGTTAGTTAGTTGTTGGTTTGAAGGCACAAACACTGGAGGAAGTCTATGTTGTATGGTACTGCCCAAACTGTAAGGTATGTTCGCCATTCGTCCCTCCCTTCTATCTCTCGCTCTTGTATTTTGGAACCACACTTGCACCACCCGAACAGGAAAGTTTATCTTTTCGGCAATTTTAACGAGTTCTTCGCGCTTTGGCCGTGGATTTAAAGTGTAATGATCTTTCAGAACCCGAAGTTGTTTGTCAGCTATGAGCGATCGAACTCTCACCTTCCTACCATCTTCGGACACATGATCACTCGTTGTAACCGATTCGCAATCCATTTCGTAATCACAGAGTTTTTCGTGTTTATCATAATCCTGATCTTCGTCCGTACAACTGAGGTTTCCATTTTGTCCTTCTTCCGACTTTATGCCGACAGCCTCTTCTAATTTAGCCGCCAGTCCTTCGCTTTTCACTTCTGTTTGGTCGCACAGGTGCTCGTCCAACTCGTCCTGATTATTAAACGATTGCTTGCACGTTGAACAAAAAATGTTCTCTTTGGTTTCCTCGTCAGATCGTTGTTGAGATTCGTTGGTATTAGTTTCTGAGTATTTTTGCATGTTTGCTTGGAGTAGTTGTTTGGTCACTGTGACGTTAACCGTCTCTAAAATTCTTTTCACCGCTTCGAAATCACTCCCGCTGTCGTAACATTGGTTAGGCTTTGGCGTATCACGAGATTCAACCTTGTTGTTGTCGTCACCTTCGTCCATTACTAGATCTCCACAAGATGAAGCGTTGGATTTCGGACCTCCCGGTTGATCGTCGATTCCGCCCAAATTGGACGGGGGTGAGGCACTTCTCTGTATAGAATCGTTCAGTTTTAGTTCCGGTTCCGTGGATGCTGGAGGTCTATGCGGCGAGTTTCCTTGGAGCTGTTCTAGAATGTACGGTAACGAATAGGGACTTATTGCAACCCCGGAAGAACTAAGCATGTTAGGCGAGGTTATATAGAAGGGATGCATTCTTGGGGTGGAAGCCATTGAATTTTGTAAAAATGCTGTGGCGGCGGCTTCGCTAAATTTGTCCAGCATTGGCAAGTACGTGTTGTGATTCGGACTTGTTGCGATGTTATTGTTTAAAGAACTGTTAGAAGGCCTTTTGTGAACTCTATTTTTATCGATGAGGGAATTCGGAGGCGGACCGCGCGTCCTCCCCAACTTGAGATTCATCACTAGGCATTTTTTCGATGTCATGTGACTAGAATAAGAACCGGAATGCGAAAATCTTTTCCCGCAGTTTCCGCATTCGAACGGTTTTTCACCGCTGTGTATTCGTATATGTTCCTGGAACAAAACGCTCAACAATTACAAATGTTTATAACTATTAGGTCCGATATCTAATTAATAACGCGTCCTTGTAGCATACATAACTAAACGCAAAATTAATTTACGCCTTACCTTGAGATGGTGTTTGAATTTGAAGGCTTTATCACATTCTGTACATTTGAATTTTCGTAGGACAGCACTTTCGTCGTGGCTGATCATATGTCGTTGTAGACGATAAACATTTGCGAATGTTTTATTACAAATTTTACATGCCTGTAACAAAAAATTAACAATAGTGATCGGAAATACTATTATTACTATTATTATTTCCCGGTCTTCTCAAGTTTTCACTGGTTAACTATGAGCAGGGGTACTTATTATTGTTATTTTTATTTTTACAAGCCGGATTTCCCTCCCTTTGTTCAAGAAAAACTATTTCATAATGTTCGTGAATGTTGTAGAATATTCTATAACTTTCGTATCATTCCGGAACATTCTCAAAACTTCTAACTTCTCTAACCTCGGAAAATGTGTATTATCCGGAAACATTCTCGAACTTTCAGGAACGTTCTCGAACTTTCTAGAAAATTCTAAAACATTTTCGAACTCTTTAGATTGTAGAGGTTGTGACATTCTGTAAGGTTCTGATTGGACACCGGAACTCAATTAACACCTTTACTGACCATAAGGACTCGTTTAGGGCAGTAGCTTTTAACCCCGAAGATTTAACGGCACATAGGGACAAACTATATATACTTACTTTTATTATACATATTAATCGAATATTATAATTGCATTTATGTATTTAATATTTATGTATTTGGGATTGAAATGATCAAGAAGGGAGTGCAAAAATGCAATCCTTATTTACCTACACTTAATGTTTACGTACTATTGCGTGTACTTTCGAATATTTCGAACAAATTTAGAACGTTTGTTTGATTTATAGAATTTTAGAAAAAATTACACGTGCTTAACCCAGTTTTATGTGATTTACTGGCTGGGACATAAGTGCTTGTCAGTATTGTTTGTTTACACGACGTTTATTGTACTTGTATACAAGAAGTTAACACAGCAGAATTGCTTTACTTGAGAACGTAGCCGCACATTAATAAAACTAGAATTACACGAACGCATTTGTTTATATTAAATGTCGATCGCTAGTTTACGCCAAACCAAACCAAACGAAACTAACACAGCTACATATAATATGCCAAACGACTACAATCAATGCACCAAGACCATTTTTTAATAGCACGTATGTATATTTTCAGTAGTTTAAATTGGTAAAAGGTAAAACTCAGATTGTATTATCTTCAAGAGTTTGATTTTAATTAAGTATGATGTCACTAATCCTCAAATTAATTAGCTAACATTATCTAAGTACTTATTATTTTGTTACAAAAATACTTTGATAATAGTTTATCGTAAGCGATTGTTTTCAACGCGATTTTCATTTCCGCAGTTGTTGTAACATGTATAACGTAAATCTATCCAGAGCCATTGGCCCTGGATCATTTTTTGATGTCAGAAGAAGGAGGTTAGTCCTTTCACACGGTCTGTAGCGAAGCACATGTTGCCACTGTTCGCTTTTTGTAACATTCAATTGCGTTCCTTTTCGTTACCGCGACGGATCCCGATGTCATTCAACACTACCATTTGTTTATTAAAATAACTAACGAACGTGTAACATACCCTTTACTAATAACACTGCTATTAATTATTGCATCCACACTATTGGAAGGGGTTGACGACAGAAGTACACGATGGGCCAATAACCCCAACAACACTATCTGTTTTTTTCTAACGCATTGTGCAAGAAAATCGGTTTTTATTTTGTATTTGTTTGTTTGTTAATTCATTACTAGAGGTCTTGCTATTATGTTACATTCAGTAATTCTACTGAAAATATCCTAGAATGTTAGTCATGCCTATAAAAACGTGTATACATAGGTAATTCAGAAAGGGTAAGGTTTATTTCATTCTAAATTACCTCTACCTATTGATTTATAGAAGTTATGAAGATTTTGTAGATTCAAATCTACTTCTAAATGGAGAAAATGTATTTTTCTATTTCTATAATCATCGATAACTGTAGATACATGAGCAGTTACGTAATTAGTAGCAATTCTGAAGTAGTATATATGTATGTAAATCGCTGGTAGAGGTAATTTAGAATGATATGAACCTAGGTCTCATGAAAAATATGGTATAGTACTGTCTTAGCTCCTATGTGTTGCTTTAGTTTTTATGTAACAATGAATAGGTACAACCAAGGGTGATTACTGCCCTTGTTATAGGGGCTTTTTTCTATTATCTATTCCTTTTTATAGTTAGGTACTTATGGTATCTAAAATAATTACGATCTTACGAAATTCGGTTTATTCCTAAGTGTAAATGCGTACAGACAGTTACGTAAACGGCGTGATGTTTAATTGAAACCGTTTATCTAGAATCCATTAGGTGTTTATTAAACAAGCGACAGCAGTCGCAGCACTCTCTGATGATTTGTTAAGGAGGTCAACCACCAGGAAGCGAGAGCACAACGAACGGGCAAATTAGTGCCAAATAAACGATAGTGCCGCTCTTATCGAACAACCATTAATTTCGAAACCGTTTTTGTATAATTAAGAACAAGGTTCGTTATAACACTAATAACTCAGCGGTCTCTAGGCCATCCATCCTTACAATGAATTTTTGTTAACAAATGTACAATGTAATACGCAAAATAGTGACCGTAATAATAGCAAAATAGTTGAATGTGAACGAATTGAACATCCCCCATAACGGCATCTATTGGTGACGACATAGGTTGCGCACGCAGCTTGTAACAATTTATCTGTCATCTCCATGTACAACTCGAACTTTGCAAGAAAACTGTAGGTGCGTGACGATAACTGGGAAATTCTATTCTGTAAAGCTGTAAAGCTGTTTTTATTTGTGTATTACTGTATAAAATCGTTGTCGTTTGCCGAATGCTTCTTTCTTGTTACGTCAATTCATCCATTTGATCTTAACCCCACGCTAACCTTTTCACTTCACGATGTCAAGTATTTAACTAGTCAATAATAAACCTTGGACGATGAGTAGATAAGTTTAATTAAAAAGGGCGTTGACTTTATGTGTAAAGCAGTTACATTGCCAGTTGGCCTTTTAATTTGGACACCGAGTTTGCTGCGCGCATTGCCATTATGGTCATTATTGTTTCGAATTATGACTTTCTCACGAAAGTGCGCTCGCTAGACGGTAAACAACATGGCGTCTTGTATATTACAGTTTTCCGTCTTAATACCATGTAATTGGACGTACAGTTGTAAGCAAAAGTCGTGAACATACTCCTATAATCGTCAAAAAAAAAAAATAGGAGAAGATAATAGTAGTGAATATGAAAAAGGCGAAACAGATTGGTAGGACAACTCCTCAGACCAGTTAGAGATATATTAGAAGCAGATACAGGAGTCTAATCAGTCTTAAGATTGACGACTCTATGATGATGATAGATTAACAACCACAAGAGAAAAAGCAGTAACATTTGTTGGAAATAAACAATGACAAAAGAAAAGCGGGTCTAAATGTCTCTACTCGGTTGTATAGTTGGTTACATATCATCACAAGGTCGTCAGTCCTAAGACTGGTTGAATACGTACCTCCACTCTTTCCTATCCTGAGCTAATCTTCGCAGTTCCCTAAAACTAGAACAACCCACATCCTTAACTATTTGCGAACAGTAATCTAATATAGGCCTACCTTTATCCCTCCTAACTCCCGTTTCTGCCTCTAATATATCTCTGACTAGACCTTTATACCTGAGAAGGTGTCCTACAAACCTATCTCGCCTTTTATTGATTTCCATAGAGTCCTCTGTTCTCCTATTCTTTCTAATATCTCTTCATTTCAAACCTTCTCTATCCACGGTACCTCATCGTTCGCCTGTAACACCACATGTTTCGACTTCCTTTTATTGAAGGCGACTCGACCCTGCGCTATCCTCTGCTTTATATCCTTACTACTCCTTCCGTCCTGACTTATCTGATTTCTTAGATACCTAAAATCGGCCACTTCTTCTAATTTTTGTCTCATATCATTATATTCGCTCTTTCCCTACATTTCCTTCCCTTGCATACCAGTATTTATTCAGAAAAAGGTCTGTTAAATATGATAAAGGATTTGAAAAATAAAAACACGTTATCGAGACAGGGAATTCGCACACGCAGCATTTGTCTCTGCTTGCGCATTGATAATTTTAAAGACCACATGTTTGTAAGGTTTCAGTTTAACCTTATGCGTGTTAATGACGATCCAGTTGTTCATTTAAAAAACCATTAGGCTCATCTCATGCACATTACTCTTTTTTTTTGTGACAATACGTATGTACATGCGTTCGCGCCCCTACAAAACAAATGTTTCTTCCTTCAGGAGTGTCGACTCCCAGTTTTTTATTAGTACGACAAAGAAACAGAAACGCAGTCCTATTTAAGGAAACGGGATAGGGACAATTACCATTTTCTGTTGGAAAAACATCGACGCCAGGCAAGGTTAGTGTTACACAGACGCGCGAAATAAAAAACAACGAACAGCGGAGTATTAATTACACAAGTGGTATACTACTTGTAATTTAGACCTTAGATCTACGCGTAATAACCTGGGATATGGATGATACAAACTTGATCACACATGTCTAGAAATTTTAATGACGTTTCCAAGTAACCCTAGACGATTCGGAAGGCGTTTAGCAGAGGTTCGAACTTATTTTTCTAATCCCATCATAGCTGGTTTTTATAAATCATCAAACTGACACAAAAGCCAGTGATATCTTTGGACTAGTCAATTAATTATTAAAAAGAACGATTCTTTTTGGCGAACTATTTCGTAAATATCAAAAAGAATTACCAAAATTATCGTTCACTTCCAATTCCAATTCCAGAACTCAGATTTCATATTTTAAAGAACTAGTTCGTATTGGGGAACTAGTTATCGAGAACTAGTTTGCTAAAAAAAACCATCACTACTTTGGATCTCAGCATCACGCCAATTTACTTGCAGCCCTTAAACAGCGTTGCTACTAATTGTGGCTTCAGTTTAACCCTTAACCGTAAATAGACCTATTAGCCCTAGATTAATCTAGGATGCGATGTAAAGTGCGCAAATCTATGAATGAAATATTGAAGTTAACGGCAGATGGCGGTAATCTGCCGCTTGGTTGATATTAATCATCTTCGATTTGGGCAGTGACTTACTGTAGGAATCGCAAAAATGCTATAGGGTTAAAAAAAATAAGTGATGACTTACACTTACCACTTGTGCGTTTGGCGAGTGCAAAAGTTCATGTTTTTCCAACTGATCTTTGGTACCGAAGGAGGTGGTGCACTGGGAGCAGCCGTAAGGACCTCCGTTTCCGGGCGTGAGACTTGGCGTGGGTGATGCACTGGGCAGGGAGAGTCCTACGCCGTTCTCTAGGGCTATGTTCCCGTCAGCGTGCGCCACCTCCATGTGCTCCTTGAGAGACTGAAATGTCTGACAGCTTTTTTGGCATTGGGGGCACTTGATGAAACAATCTGTGCCCGGTCGGACATCTTCTTCGTTAGGAACCCCGTTTGCAAGTAATGGAACTGTAACAGAATTAAACAAATTAAGTTTTGTTAAATTTTTAGAATTATGTAAAATGTCATCCGACTGACTTCATTAAGGATCTATCTCCTCTCATAACATCACATATTGGAACTAACTTATAGAATTGAATTGCACCCTAGATCTAGTTTAAAGAATTGAGTTGCATCTTAGATCTAGTTTAAAGAATTGAATTGCACCCTAGATCTAGCTTAAAGAATTGAGTTGCATCCTAGATCTAGTTTAAAGAATTGAATTGCACCCTAGATCTCCTATTAATATCCAGGTTATTTGTGTTTAGATAATAAAATTTTTGGTCTCTAATCTTGAGGTGGAACTAAACAATTGTAATATTTAAAAAGGCTCCACTACAATAAGTAGCTCATTTCTGTCTTTTTTGCAGATGTTGATGAACGACCAGTGGAACGGATGTGTTGGTGATGATAACAAACGAATATTCTGCTTAATGGTGAGTTGAAATTAAATTTTTATCTATCTAGATATTAGCTAAGGTATATGACGAACTCAAATATCGTCGTACACGTCAGTGAGAAGGGTACACTGTGAGCACCTACTCACAATGATTCTTTAAAGATTCATCCATTGATGTCATATATTATAAGCAAGTGCAATAGTATTTGCAATGACTATGGACATTAATGCCACAGAATGATTCTGGACGTCAATGAAGCGAATCTAAGTGATTGCAAATATAACAGATAGATTTTCATAGTTATACTAGCTTTTAGTGAATATCTTTATGATTGTCGGATTTAATGATTGTAAGCGATGGTGATGGCATAACAGCGGAAACCAAAAACTGCTTCTACTTTAACGATTTATATAATAACTTTTTCAAGATTTAACGGGACTGACATTAGTATTTAATTCCCTGGTGTTCAAGAAAAAAAAATTAACAATTTCTAGTGTATACGAATTCTTTGTAAGTAATTACGCAGGACGATTTAAGGATAATTCATTAGTAATTTATTGTTTTTGCAAAACGGATATGAAAACACTTGGCTATTCAACAGTTCGCAACAATTCGTTTATTATTTTTGGTTGTTTTCGGGCAGGAAAATAAAAGTTTGATCGCGTTCAGTTTTGTAAACAGTTTTACTGATGATCGGGGGATATAGAGAAGGTAGTAAGCATACATGAGAGGATGTTCCGGCGTATTTCTTTAGTAGGCCAATGAGGCGAAGATAAGGAACTTGGAGGCAAGGATTTGGATCTCAACGATCGACCAACCGCTATACGCCTTTCCTAATGGTTTCGTAAACAATTTATTATGTTTTGCCTTACGTAAATCATCGCGAATTTAGGTCATCTCATACACACGTATGCTATGTGCAATGTCGTATTATGCGAAACTAATGCG
Organism: Agrilus planipennis; assembly: GCF_000699045.2. NCBI lineage: Eukaryota > Metazoa > Arthropoda > Insecta > Coleoptera > Buprestidae > Agrilus > Agrilus planipennis. The sequence goes on from NW_020438943.1 coordinate 468,450, forward strand.
AAAATTGTAATTTATGAATTGCCTAGGCACTTCTCTACCATCTCCTGAATAATGCTCTTCTAGGATTTTACGTTTTCATTGTTACTTTTGGTATTTTGGATTTGGCGGACGTATTTGTTTTAGATAGCATTTTGAAAAGTATACGACATTAAGAATTTATGATTCGAAAAAGTTCATAAATTCCTAGAAGAGGAAGACTTATTTTGTCCAAAAAGAGTATTTATTATTGAAGTACCATGAGATTTTACTTTTTCTGGTGATTTTTTATTCCATCTTTTAATCATTTACAGCAATAACTAAAAGATTGCTTTCATGATTATGTCCTTTGATCATAAATGTTTGCCGGTAGTTTAAGGGGTTATTTTTAATTTCTTCTTGATGCATTCAGAACGTTCTAAGAAATGTCCACTACACTCGGTTTTTTAAAAGTTCTTGGAACACAAAATTTTAAAAACTTTATAGAAATGTGCATGTTGCTTGTATAAAAATTAATTGACGATAATAATGTAAAGACAATTATACAGATTATATGGGTTTTTATACCTTGGTAGGTAATATATTTTCATAGAATTATCATTACTACTTTCGAGGCGAAGATGGTTTATATCGTTTTTAACTGCTGCAGCATCTAGCTGTTTATGTAAAGGAATCAGTAGACTTACCTGGGCTTCTTGTAGTATTCATAGTCTTTAACAACCTGGATACATTAGCAAATTAACACCTGTCAAAAATTACAATTTTGACAGACTACACTAATCCTTTATTTTTATAAAACAAATTTCGTTAGGTTTCATCATATAACAACATTATAATTAATTAAAATTTAGACAAACTGAGAAAAACGTTACAAACTATCAGGAAAGAGATGCTCCAACATCAATATTTTTTCATATATCATATTGTATAATACATTATACCTGAATATAACAAAATTAATAACAATAACTTGCTAATTTGGATAACAAAATTTGCTTATTTAAATCCAAAAAAATGTTTTGCTGGATGTGTTTTGTTAATAATGATTTTAATCGTTTCTAAATTGTTTTTATAAACAATGGGCGATACAATTGTACTGGAGGTGACCAAAAAATATTTTACGTAGTAATAAAAAGATCCATAAAATTTTGGCAATCCAATGACAGCGTAAAAATTAAGTTAGCGGCAACACGGTTTTCACACCTTCTCGGCACAAAGCCAGAGTGAAACAACATTGTTTAACCGGTTATAATGTACATTAATAATGTTAATGAGGTGAAGTTTTTTATGTCGCGATCCCCTGTTCATTCTACATGCCTTTTTATCGCGAACGAGACAAGAAACAATTGGAAGATGGCCAAATAGAATTCTTTATGAGCAGAACGTCATTCAACAACAACATATACTACGCTTTTATGTGCACCACTAAAAATTAGAAGCTGTGTTACTGCTACCAGCGGTCATGGTCAAATAAAAAATTAATAAACCGCGACTTTTCTGGTGGATAACTTAATTTTACCATAAAAACTTAATTTTACATTAATTTAACTTAAAACTTAATTTTACCATAAAAAAAAAAAACGAGGATAACGTGGGTAGAAAAGGTTAAAAAGGACTCTATGGAAGTCAATAAAAAATAGGCGAGATAGTTTGGTAGGACGCCTTCTCAGGCATGAAGGTGTAGTCAGAGACATATTAGAGGCAGAAACAGGAGTTAAGAGGGGTAGAGGTAGACCTAGATTAGATTACTGTTCGTAAATAGTTAAAGATGTGGGCTGTTCTAGTTTTAGGAAAATGCGAAGATTAGCTCAGGATAGAAAACAGTGGAGGTACGTGTCCAATCAGTCTTAGGACTGACGACCTTATGATGATGATGATGATGAAAAAAAAAACTAACTAATTGTATATGAAGTTTGCAATGTTAACGTGAAAATTCATTTAATTTTTATCCGTTGCCTCAAATCAATAAGGAAAAATTGTCGCTACTGTTACACCCTCGCCGAGGATCGAACCCGGGTCCTTTGGGTTGTAGTTTACATGTACCCAATACGATTTGCATTTAACCTTCTCATATCTAGCAAATTCATTATTATTGACGAGTTTTCAACTTGAAATTAGACTTTTTCCGTTGAAAATTAAAAACTATTTTCAAGTAAAGGTAAATCCTTCGGCGTATCTGACACTTTTTGGAATTGGTGATATGTTACGGTCATGTGGTCTATTGTTTCGTGATGAATTTTAATTAGACTTCGTAGCCTTAACACAACAGCTAGCAGTATTATCCTTGACCAATCAACTAATTACGTAGATATATCTACATAACATACTATGTAGTCATTTCTTTACACAAAAAAATTGAGATGCCACCACATGAGCATGGACATGGAATTACTAATAGTGTATATTTATTTTGTTCTTCAGAAATACAGTTAAATCGATGTACAAACCCTTGCTGCAATCCTACATGTATTTTCTTCTGAAATCCTGTCTAATTCTTAAAAAAAAAATGATTGACCTCCCTGTATTTTTCCTTCCAGTTTCATTTCTGTGATTACGTTATTATAAAATTTATTGTAAACATGCACAGTATACCTAATGACTTAGTCATTTCAGTTTCCTTATTTTGATAAGATAGCACACTGACGGATGCACCGATTGGTGCAAGCGGTCACGTATTATTAATTATGCTTTGCAATTCAAAAGAATTGTTATATTACAGCTTGATATATATACTTAGATGCATGTGGGTTTTAGAATACTTTAGTGGGTTTTTACTTGGAAAAATGTATGTTATACTAGCGTTAAATAATAGTATAATTTCTCACTTTAGACAATAACATATAGAACGAATGCTATCTACAGAATTGTGGGCAAAGGTATGGACTATGTTTGGTTGATAAAACTTTCACAAATATTTGAAATTCTATTATTATTATAGGTACCTCAAATAATAACGAACACGGTGGAATGGCCGGTACAAATATTAAATAAATATTTAATCGTTGGAAATTATTAGTAATCACGTCTTCAAACAGATGTTTATTTACTATATGTACATATAACAGACCGATTAACATCATAAACACACACAGAACAACAAACAATTTTATTTGTAAATGTTAATAACGATGAAACGGAATCAATTCAAATATTGTTTTCGCTTTAATTAAGCGGTTATTTATTGAAGAAAATTATACTACAACAAGAATTTTACATGATACAAATATAATTCCATATAGGAGATAATTCGAACGCATTGAAGATGTAGGTGCTTACAATCAATCTCATTATTTCCATTAGCATCATATTGATTTAATCTACACTCTAAAATTCTTGTAGCAGTATATCACAGATCTAGTAATGATTCTTCAAGGAAATCAATTTTTTCTATTGCTATACACTACACGAAGAGAAGGTGGTATAAACATGTTTATGTTTATGATATTCCAGATTAACATTTCTAGTAAATAAGTCTGGATTAATGTTGATTTGTAAACACATTCCCCACTTTCCCATTTCTGTTGCATATTATTTAGTTTCATAGCGACGATAAACATGCACGTATTGTGTGAATTACCTAGTTTCTGTGATTAGAACTTTCATACGCACTTTTTGTTGTTTAAATGATAATAAATAGGCTAAACATTTCAATGACCAGAAAAGATAGAAGCAAAAGTCTTGTTTCCTTTGATAACAAATAAACTTACGTCAGTACTATGTTACCACCTCATCAAAGGTCATTATAACACAAAGCAGTAGTAAATAAATTTAAATGTTCATTAAATATAGGAACTTTTTAACAACATAACAATTATTTATCATCAAACTACGAAAGAACTTTTATTCTGATTAGTTTGATGCGGAAAACTTAGTATACGTGTACACATAGTGATAAAAAATATGCTCAAAGAAAATTGGATGGTTTTGTGATGGAATAAACGAACGAATTTTCCCCGGGTCGAATATAGGAATATAAACGACCTCTTGAGGACCGGGAAATGGTTTATTTTCGTCAGTACATGTCGACAGAACTCTGTAACTTTCTCAGTTTTTAGTATTCACAACGTGCATAGATGTCATCCGGAGATATGACACGAAAAACCAGATGCAGTAAATTATCGCTTTTTCGGACCCTAGTCTCGGTGTAGAATGCTTTTGAGTCGGTTTTTCTATTGTTATTCGACAAACAAATTCATAAAATCGATAGGAAACTACATAAACCAATCAACACTGGTAAAGCTATGATCTCCTTTAGAAACATTTGAGTTTAAATCGTAAAATCCCGATGTTAAATAAAACTACAGTGGAATTCGTTTATTATGACTCCGACTGTATTGGCCAACCGCTTAATATAAAGTAATTGCAGTGTTAACTTTGGTTTTCATATTAAATTCTGTATAGGATAGTTTGGATATAATGACTCCGTTTAAAATGACATATCGTTTATTATAATTGATTCTCAAGAAATCATATCCGGTTATAGTAACCCAAATGAATAATAATAATAACATTTTCGCTCATTTTTCTGACCCTTCTTATATTACAATTCATCATTCTTTTTATTTTTCTGTTAATAATTATATACAACCAAAATACAAAGTTGTTTATTTTCTAAGACTATGCTTTGTACGACACCCGCTTAGTATGACGTGTTTGTCATTCCCTTTCGATATCATTATACGTAAGCGGATTCTGCTGTAATAAGTAGGTTTCGATCGGATTAACTTTAATTCCTGCAATGAGCATCATCAATTGTTTTGGTTTCGAGTTCGCGAATTATGTGCATCAGAACTATAAACAAATTAAGACACACATTTCAATGTAAATACAATTTAATTATGCGACTTCATTTACATATGTCCACACTTCCTACAGTCAATAATACTTATTATCTAATAACGTTGCGGTTTTGTTATCGGAAGTAACAGTTGAATGACTCATTCTGTGAAACCGACGACATTCTTCATTATAATATGTTCATTTCGTATCATTCCAAATATAGTCATTTTCTCTTTGAACTTACGCATACCGGAGCCAATATGTAAAATTCGTAAAATCGCCTTTTGTTGGGTGTTCCGCATTATGTTGTAGATCAAATGAATTCCGTGGGTCTCCGGTCAAACGTGTCCTTTATTTTATGGTCTGCTCAAGGTAGTTCAACGAAAATTCGAAAATCTACCTTGTTACCAAATTGGTAGCATAAAGCTGCGAATTGAGACAGATTACCGAGCTGTATTCAACTCAGTCAAATTCTCACTCAATATCCCGAACTCGTTATTGGTGCATTTCATTGAAAGATTAGAAAAGATTGCTCCTATGAAGGATCGGATCTTAAGATTGAATGGATTTTGAATACGAGTAATTATTTCGAATACCCACTTCATTCCTTCACGATATATGTAAAATCAGAATAAATAACATTTTAAAAAGTTAACTAAAAAAACTTTTATTGTGCGCGCATAGGAAGTACAAGAAAGTTTTGATAGGTATGTCGATGGATGCCATTTTGTGATTGAGTAAACGTCCAGGTGAAAACGAATTTACGCTGTTTTGTGAGCAGGTGCGAGAGCTACGGTCCGCCTTCGCACCTGAGCCAATGGCAACAAAACAGAAGAAAATGCGATCAGGCGTATTTCATGAATGGGCAACAGGTAGCCATACGTACTACCTGTCACAGGTGCGCCTTTGTTGACTCTTACTTACCTCACGTTCATTCAAGAACACCGACATTTCGTTCATTCATAACTCGATGCGTTTTCGTCAATGGACGACGGATAATCGTTTAATGAAATTACGATAAATTAAAATAATTAGCAACAGATTTTTGATACCTCATCATCATCATAAAGTCGTCAGTTTTAAGACTGGTAGGACACGCACCTCAACTCTTTGGTATCTTGAGCTAATCTTCGCATTTCCCTAAAATTACAACATCCCTCTTAGGTCTACCTCTTACTGTTGTTTCTGCTTCTAATATGTCTCTGACTAGACCTTCATTTTGTGAAGGTGTCCTACCAACTTATTATCGTCTGTTTCTTATTGACTTCTACACAGTCCTCTGTTCTCCTATTCTTTCTAATACCTCTTCATTTCTAACATTCCCTATCCACGGTATCCTCATCATTCGACTGTAACACCACATTTCAAACGCTTCCAACCTTTTCTTTGCCGCGCTCCAAATATACACCTTTAACAATCTTTTTCGAATTTATAAATTAACCGTTCGCGAACATAGAAGTGACTTCTTTTTATTGAAGGCGACTCTACCCTGCGCTATCCTCTGGGTTATATCCTTACTACTTACCCTTTTTGCCCTGACTTATCTGACTTCCTAGATACCCAAAATCGGCCACTTCTTCTAATCTTTCGTCTCCTATCTTTATATTCGCTCTTTTCCTACTTTTTCTTCCCTTTCATACCAGTATTTTTGTTTTACTTTTATTTTTAATACTGTTTCGTCAATACCGCTTCCATTTTACTTAAAGCTATCTCTAACTCCTGCTTGCTGGATGCTGCTGTATCATCTGTCACTAATCTTTTACCCCTGTATATCTATCCCTACAGTTGTACTGTCTTTATTGATGTTGATCGCGTTTTCGATTTATTCCTATGCAAAACAAATGAAATTATAATTTACCTACAAAATTTTACAAAATGTATAAAACCGAAGTTTGACATTTTCTCTTGATTTCAAGAACGATAGTACAGCATTCCCTTTTAGCTAAAAAATCACATTTTCTCAATATCGGGAAAGGATCATCGGCGTGTTGTTTGTACTCTAGTTTCGGCTCAAGAAACAATTCCCTAAAATCAGAAGAAATTCGGGAAGTATGCAGGTACTATTTTGAATTCATAAACTGTTTCTACAGATCCAGAAAATCTTCTATCGATTGATTATATTGCAGATGTAGACTTTTGTAATAAAAATTGGTAAAGTAGAAGTAATTATAAAACTTTGTGTTTAACCGTTTACGCTCGGGGTCACGCAGGTTATCGTAGTTTTGAAACGTTGCCATAAACTTCATCTCTCGAAGAGAGACCCACTTTATTATTACAAACAAACACTCGCTAGTTAAAAATCAGACTTCACTCTTTCTTTCACAACTAACGCGCATCATTTCGTGTCGGTGTAATCGATCTAATTGGCGGCGATAACGGCGGTAACAAAGTGAGCTTTGTTAACACCGCGGATTCTTAGAAGAAGCAGGTCAATTAATGAAAAGCAAGTGTTATTAACAACTGCTATAGGAAAACGTTGTCAAAACTAACAACAAATTAATTTATTACTTAACTAGCTATGTACAATATTACTACAGAAGTATAGGCAGTAGGGATGTGCGATATCCGTAAAAAAACATCAACATCGAACTATCGATTTTTTAAAATTTTCGCGATCGAATTATCGATGTTCTTAGAAAAAAATTGAAACATCGATTGTTGATATCGATATTGGAAATGAGAAAATTTAAAAAAATTATAATTATCTCTAGAATAAACATACAAAAATGATAATTCGAATTTTCAATTTATTTTTTATTCAAATAATTAAAATAATTTATTAATATAAAATAGGTAATCTTATCATAGATAAAATTTATACCTCGGTATACCCTCTGTAGGTAGATCACTCAACGATGTCGATAGTTCAAATTATTCCATCGACTATCGATATTTCGACCTAGAAAAATATCGGCTAAAAATATCGATGTTTTCCCCAAAATAAATCGATAGTTGAAACATCGATGCATATCGCCCATCCCTAATAGGCAGTACTTTCGATAGATGGGTACTGTTATTAGAAAGTATTATCTTCATCATAGGGTCGTCAGTCCTAAGACTGGTTGGACACGTACCTCCACTCTTTCCTATCCTGAGCTAAACTTCGCATTTCCCTAAAACTAGAACAGCCCACATCCTTAACAATTTGCGAACAGTAATCTAATCTAGATGTACCTCTACCCCTCCTAACTCCTGTTTCTGCCACTATGAAACAATTTTTAATTAATAACTGCACAGATTCACACAGAATTTTCCATGGGAGAGGGTAACGATAAGCTGAAGGTGTTTACCGAAAATTTATGTATGATCAAATGAAACAAAATTGTTGTTTCATTTTGTCCGTTGTCCTGTAAAGTGTTGAATCACAAAAATATGCAATTTTTAAGTCACTACATATTTTGGTCACCAATTTTCGGAACCCGGTTCTCCATTTCAAATTCTTGCGGTTGAAAAAGATTTTGATAAAGCTGTTCTGACATTTCCTGCTCATTTTTATAAAAACGTGACAACGTTACAAGAATTATGTATAGAGTCACCTCTGAACAAAAACGCGTTCTTTGCCGCCGCTCGATCAATTGATCTGTACACTACAGTTCACATTAGGGGTTAAATGGCGGGTCGACTTGTGTTGTTGCGTGCGGTTTTTTATTGTCTATAAACATCATCTTCGGAGCAATTAAAACGAAGATGTTTAGGGCATGAAGTCATTTTTAAATTGAAACCGCGCACCAGTATAACACACGTAGACCCACATATGTGTAACTGCTTATCTTTGTGTGTGTAAATCCGATGATGGTATGGTGTAGACCTACACTACACCATTAATTAGATACTGTTATTTTCACGAAGATCTACAACAACTGGTGATGACATTTACAAGCGAGGTCAAACACTAGTCGCACCGTGGGCTCTGTACCGCGGAAAAGTAGGTACCTAAAGTTTAGATATTCTCCCTATTTTCGTATTTAATCAGTTCTACCTGTTAAAATTTAATAAAACTTCACGTTAAAGTTCTCGCGAATTTGCGTTTTGTATAACGTACTTGTTCTCGTTAGTTGAAGACGTAACAAACACAAGACGCAGATTATGTAGGACAAAGTGATAGAACTGTGACGTTACGAAACAAAGAGCGTAAAAATGGTCTAAGAAATAACTTCAATGTATTGGCAGTCACAATTTAATCATTAGCTTAACCTGTTAGAACACCCAATCGAATAGAACTTAAAAAGTTTTTGGTAAAGGTCTAGATGATGGCCCCCACCCCCTTGGGGGGGATCGAGAGTGTGTCAATTTTTATACATTTCTAGGCATGTAAATATTTATTATACATTTCTAGGCATGTAAACAATATTCAAAGGTAAAACTAATGAAAAATACATAAAAATATTGAGAAAGTTAGGTAAAACATTATTTAACTATTATGGGGGTGAAACCGCCGCAATTTTTTTATGGGGTTTTACTCAGGTGACCACCCTCTTTCGATCCCCCCTACCCTCTTTCGATCCCCCCTACCACCCTCTTTCGATCCCCCCTACCCTCTTTCGATCCCCCCTACCTTCACCCTCATCTAACCCCCATTACTTTTTATGGGGGTGAGACCGCCACGAACTTTTTATGGTACAGTGTTGGGGGAGACTTCCTCTTTCGATCCCACCCCCTTTGGTGATGAACAAATTTCCTTAATTTGTTTATCAATCTATAAAGAATTATTTTGCTAGTGCCATGATAATGAAAAACCTTGAAGGTTTATCAAACGTATACCTATTAACTAGCGGAAAAACCGAATGGATTAAGTTATGTTAGATGCGTTTTCATATTTTAAATTATGTTGTAATATCCGTATCTTTTATCGGTGGTATGTTGAGTGTTAACAGCAACATGTGTAATCTCGTGTTACGCGTCTTTTAATGGCTCTTTGGTGACTGCGAGGTACATAAAAAAGAGTTACCCGAACGCGCCTCTTCTTTGTCTACATTTAATTAGTTTTTAAGCCACGGTTTAGTTATTATGGTGTTATAGTTCACGTGAGAATTCTATACACGGTAAGCGAACGTAACATCCTCCCTCTGCCTCTCTCTCCTTTTTGTTCGTGTCTAGATAAGTCTGCAATCTCTGCGGACTAATGAGGCCAGAAAACAGACACAGATAAATGTCACAGCAATGACAGCCCATTAAAAAGTGTATTTCCTTCTGAAATGAAATATCGCCAGATAAATAAAACACGAAAAGCATCGGCTCGAATTTGTCCCCTGCTTTCAGGCTACAAAGACAGACAGGTGACTTTTTGGGAACAGAGAATTTCGGGACACTATAACTCGGCACCTCTATATACGAAAGATTTATTACAACTTTTACACTGTTGTTAATTGTGGTGCTGTATTTTTTTAGTACGTTTATTTTTGAAAACATTTGCCCTTTTATTATGATTTTAAGACACGAACTAATTTTTGAGATATTTTGGGCTATTTTAGATTTAAAATGTTTCAAACTTCCTGGTGCTCTCAAACTATCTTAGTGTTAGCTTAGGTTAGGCTCAAGGTATTTTAGTGTTAGGCCAGGTTAGGTATAAACTATTTTTGTGTTTTTGAATTTCAAAACACCATAACTCGGCACCTCTATACGAAAGATTTATTACAACTTTTACACTGTTGTTAGATTAACAGTACTGTGTCAATTGTGGTGCTGTATTTTTTTAGTGCGTTTATTTTGGAAAACATTTGGCCCTTCATTATGATTTTGAGACACGAACTAATTTTTGAGATATTTTGGGCTATCTAAGCTTTAAAATGTTTCGAATTTCCTGGTGCTCTCAAACTACTCAAGCTATTTTAGTGTTAGGTTAGGTTAGGATCAAGCTATTTCAGTGTTAGGTCAGGTTAGGTACAAATTATTTTTATGTTTTCGAATTTCAGGACAACATAACTCGGCACCTCTATATGAAAGATTTATTACAACTTTTACACTGTTGTTAGATTAACTGTACTGTGTCAATTGTAGTGCTGTATTTTTGTAGTGCGTTTATTTTGGAAAACATTTGCCCCTTTATTAAGATTTTGAGACACGAACTAATGTTTGGGATATTTTGGGCTATCTAAGCTTTAAAATGTTTTAAATTTCCTGGTGCTCTCAAACTACTCAAGCTATTTTAGTGTTGGTTTAGGTTAGGTTAGGCTCAAGCTATTTTAGTGTTAGATCAGGTTACGTACAAACTATTTTTGTGTTGGCTACTTCTATTATGGACAAATTGGAATTATTTGCACTGCAAACATTTCCGCGTTTTTCTTTGTTCTGCGGATTTTTAAACTACTTGCACCATTAGTGTTTTTAGTGTAACATTCAGTAGCGCTGGACATTTTTTGTTCTACCTGGACTACCAAAAACATTCAGTATATTACGACCACACGTAAAAGGGGTTTATGTAGCATATTGTGACTAAATAATACCGTAAGGCCCAGTTAGTATGTTTGGGACAATTTAACCCTCATCAGGTTCAGGTTGTATCCTATACGGTAGAGGACAAACATGTGTGCTGACGATCACTAAACCGAAACTAACGAACGCAGAGGCTTAAAATTCTTAACTGCTTCTTTCTACGAATGATTTCGTTTGTTAAATGTGCACCGCTATTAATGAGATCGTTTCTGGGAGAAAATAGAAGAACTTTGAAATGAGTGTGTGTATTAAACGAGAACAAAATGGTTGTTATAAAGCACTCTTATTTTATGATCAGTCCTAGTCTTTTGTCTTTTATTTTTAAAGTACCCTACCCGTAAACCTTATAAAATTATTCACCGTCAGTCCGTCTGTTTGTTATATAAACTTGGAGAAAAACAAAAAATACATTTTTTAAATATTAGATTAGAATAAATTCACGTCTACTTTTAATGTTTCGGTTAAAAAACTTGCTAAAAGATACAAAAAACTTGAGGTTCTCTGTCCGATCATTTTTTGGTATAAAGGCAATAATAAATAAACATGCGGTGATGAAAGATTGATATGCAAATTCATTAATTACAATTTTAATTAATAATTAAAAATAATTAAAACCATTTCGGATTGTTCCTACGGAAACTTACAATAGACCAACATCGTATACATAGCATGTACCTTTTGTAGGTAGGTATATATAATACACGATTTTATATAATGTACAAGTCGTGCGCATTTCTGATCCGATTTAATTTGGTTTGTTTAATTTTCCCTAAAGTCAACATTCAATTAAACGCTCGTTTCGCCAGTTTCTCTGTTAAAAGCAATAACAACAAATGCCCCTGTTTATTTCGAAATACATATTACACATAAGTTAGTTTAACCACCGAACGAATTCCAGAAAATCATTTACATAAATTAGTTTTTAAAGCATGCACCACTTTAATTACAGGCAGGTAGCTAACTATTTTGTTTAGTCTATTCTCATCGGATATGTTACCTTTTATTATACACAAACGGTATAATAAAGTTAAAATAAAATGAAGGCGATATTGAGTACCGAAACGTTGTAGTATTTAGTGATATATGCGGATATAAATACGGGAGCACACCGACTTTTATTTCATTGTTTTTTAATCTTGTATCTACTATGAATTCTTTATACAACGATACAGAAAAGTTGATGCTGAGTATTTTTTTATCAATTATGATTAAAAAAAAAGAACAAGTATCTTGTAATTTTTGTGTTATTTATCTCTTCAGTATGGCGTGTTAATGGGGGAATCTTGTGCAGGGAATCCCGAATACATGCATACATATTAGTAATTTTTTTATTGCAAAAAAAGAGAAGTGTCACCAAGAATATGTTTGTTCAAGTGTAGGAAAATCCCGCTCGATCTTGATGAGCTGTGGGGACATCCCGCAGTTTCTTTTTTAACAAAAAAAATGTGATAAATATTTTGAAACTTATAAGTCTTTTTATGAAACTTATAGATACTTATAATTAAGTTTATTTCTGCTTAAATGGAGTTGTGCATTCTTTCATATTATTGCATTAAAAACAATAACTAGTAAATGTTTTTGTTTATTTATTACCAGACTGATTCTACTCTCTAATACTACGGTTGTAGATAATCGTTATTTTTCACAGATAATAACGTCGTATTTTGCAGCTTAAAATCGCATTCCTTATCGTATAATTTTGCCAATGTGCAAAAACAGACTTTAATTTCTGTATAGTTGGAATGTAATATAAACATTTCTGATTCGGGTGCACGCAGTAAAATTATAATGCGTTCAAATGCGTCTGCTTACATAATAATATTGATGTAAACACATACATAATATAATCTGTGTGTGTATGTATGTGGTATTTTGAATCGTTTTAATAAGCATATCTTACGTAATTGTGCATTATATTGTATACATGTACAGAAAATGCATTTTTTATGGTTTACAAGTCACATCTCAATTCATTTGGTCTACTAAATGCAGTACAACTAATAGTGGACAAATAACTATTTCTTTCCAAAATAATAACTGACTTAAATAATGTACTTTAAAGCTTTTTTATGGGGCTGTTCAGGGTAGTTTTTAGAGAAGCAGATGATAAATATATCGTCAAAGAGACGTGACCGAAAAACTATTAAATTATGCTTATACTTAAACTAAAATGTTATGTTATGTTATGATGTCCTTTTGCAATACTTTTTACACAATTCCTTGAAGTGTGCAATCACGTGGAACAGATAAGAGTTACACTTGTAGTAACATCTCAAGTTATGCCATAAAATGGTTCTTTATTGGTGAAACTAATTTAACAATTTTGTTCCAGGGTAAGTCTACATTTCTTTGAATTCAACATTCGAATCTTTACAACAGCTGGGTGTTGTCAACGCCTCAGGGGGTGTTAGTTGACGGTATGGTATTTTTTTTTCTATTCCTAGAACTAGTACCTGCAGTTATAGTTATACTTTCTTTTGACGCATTTCTTCGTGTAGGTGCGTGTAGTATGTTTGTAGACGAAATGAGCCAGGTCAGAGAGTAAAACGGCAGGTTATTATAACAGAAACATAAGGCGGGAAGTGGCAGGTATAGGTATAAAATATCAGATTTCAAAACAGTTTCTTAACAGCCAACCTTTGTAAGAAACTTTAGTCAGCAAGAAAAAATGTAAAATCGGTCTGCATCATCTTATTAATGAGTCAGTTCACGCCTAAATCGACTTCAAACTTCCTTAACTCGAATCTCCTAAATGTTGTTACTATTTACCAAAAATAATAACTGAACCATTTTTCTGTTGTTATTATTTTGATCCGGCTCGAAGGACCACAGCGTTTTTATACAATATTTTATTTAATGGTTCAATAAAATAACTCTGTGCCATTAAAAATACCGAGCTACCTTTGCCTACCTTAACTGTATGATCTTAATCTAACTGTTTTTTGCTATATTTCATAACTCGGGCAGATAATTATTATCGTTGTGGCTGATTTTTCCGAAGAAAATTAATAGGAATTCGAATAAATGAGACAGTTTTTAATGTAAAATCAGATCTTTAATCTTAAGTTGAAGAAAAATTTGAGTAAGGAATACGGAAAAATTACAATTTAACTAACAGTTTAAAGTAAATGTAAAACAGTAGAATGAATGTTAAGGAAACAAAAAATTCTCGAGTTAGAAAACATTTCGAGTTATAGAAATTTGAAGATGATATTAATAAAAACCAGGTTTCTTTAATTTTAAACACAATTTTGACTTCTTTGTGGGATAGTATTTGAAACTTGTTGTGTAAAAGTTATTAGAAGCATTTTGTATTTTACGATAGGACTTAAACAAATACCTATACGTATATTATACATACGAGCGAAATATGTTTAGGTTCGTTTTTATTAAGATTAATATCAATAATAAAATTCGACTACATCATGTCCAGAAATAGTTTTCAGTTATCTACGCCAATTAGATTGTAAAATATATCGCCCGACAGGTGGTGGCAGTGGGACGTCGCGGCGTCGTGAAAACATTGCGATTTTTTCCGACTTATTAGCGATTCAAACATTAAAAAATATGTATAAATACAGGTTTTCTTACGAAATGAATTACGACGGATTCCAGCTGGCGACAGGTAAAATTTATTTCAAACAAATTTGTACTTTGTGAAAGAACTGGCGTTGCCAATTTTAGAAAATTACAAAATTCAAATAAAACACCAAAAACAACCCAACAAACAACTTTGAAAAACGATCATCGAATATTATGGTTTCATGTCTTGAGTAGGTAGTTAACAAATCCAAAAGTAGAATGAAATGTTTTATAAATCATGCATTTAATGACAAAACGACAATTATAATCAATTTAGTGCAAACATTTTTGTAAACATCATGTTAGATCGGTATTCAAATCTCTACCTGAAAAATTTATAACTTTGTAATCGGTAGACTCAACTAACAAATTTTAAGGCTTTTAACCCAACTGTGAGTGACAAACATTTCAAAAAGGAAAACGTTTTCTTTCAAATGTAATATTTACCTCAAATATTAACATGTGTGTCCTATTTTTAAAAATATCTTAAAGAGTTTACTTTTACATAATATATTGTTTTACGGACAAAGTTGATGTCTTCTTTACTTCTTTGAAAAACTCCACAATCAATTGGAAAATCTTTGGGATTTCTTAATAATTGTATTTGTATTTACCAGAAAAGTTTAGAGTTTTTGTCACATTGAAATTGTAGTGAAAGGTAGATATTACCATTATTGTTATTTATACCATAAAAATGTTCAGGCCAATTGTATGGTCAACTTCGACGAGTTAAACAAAATACTTTTTTATAATATATAAATTATAAACAAAATTCGTAATTCGAATTAAGTGATTTAAAGGCGTTTCAATCAAAGTAATGTTTATAAACACTACATATGTTTTTATGACAAATTACAACTTAATTTTGATTTATAACAATGTTTAAACAAGAAAACAGTTCGTAATAATGTCTCACAATGTTTTGGACTGTAAATTACCACTACGTGTTACTGATTTAAGTTATTTAAACGAATTACATGATCAAATTCATGTCAAACATGAGGAAAATATCTATAAACATAACTATTTTTTCGTGTTTAATTTGCAAATCGCGAGTTGTTTTACATATTAAAACTAGTTGTAATATTAGAGCGGGACAAATGACATAAATTTAGTATAAGTATAAGGTGTAGGAAAATGCCGCTAGATGGACCCACCGGGTCTTAAAAGCTCATCCAAGCTCAGAATTGCGTCCTTTTTGAAAGTTTTACAGATTTTAATTGTTTGTTGATTAAATTCACACTTACATCTATTGAAAATAAAAGAAAAAAATAGATTTTCAGGTAATATTGGCGTTGTTAGTGTTATAAAAATCGGTGAAAAACTTCTTGAACGAAGTATATTGCGATAACATCTCGAACTCATATCTGGTCGTATTTTAACGGTAATTTATGAGGAATATTTCGCATAAAAATAAGTTTTAATTTCGGGTTGCGTGAGGCAATTTTTGAAATAAATATGTTAATGTTACAGACTAGTAACTTTTACTGCACTATTATATTTATTTTCGTCCGCGAATGTAGGCACCGGAAATTTCATTGCCGGCACATGTACCAGTCAATCTTGAAGAAAAACTGTACTGTCACTGGTTATCGCATTCTCGCAAACATTTTGACTTGTCTCATTCGACAGGAAATACATAAAATATAATGTAAAAATCTAAAATGAGCCGTCACCTACCGACTACTGTGTTGTACGATAATAGTTAGTGTCTAATAAGAATACAACTAACCACCTGTACATTACTTAAAAACCCAAAAAAAAAAATACTATCGAAAAATTTAATCATCGTACTGGACACTGATACAAAGCATAATGAAACGTGAAGCCTATTTTTGCGAAAGAAAATTTTTCTAAAGAATTTTATGTGATTTACGAACGAATTCAATACATTCTCAAGTGTGATGGAAAACAAGCGGAAATTGCGATGGGCAAGAAAAACTGGCGTTAGGGTTTTGATTAACTCATGTCGATAAAAAAATCACCAGCGTATGGATGCATAAATCGCGCGAGGAGATGAAAGCCCCGCCGCCGGCTTCCGTGTACACCAAGATTGAAATTAAGCGTGAAAAATCCGACGAAAATAATTTTCCGGGAAAACTACACAAACGCGATCACCTCGTCGCGGCGCACGTGTACATTTCGACGCCCGTCACCGTCATGTCATATCAACATCATGTTTGCAGTTCGTCCGAAAGCTTTCGTGATCAATGAGGCGGGAGGAAGAGGTGTGTAAACTACTCACATTGACAGGTGCTCCAGACGTTGGCGAGACTCCACAGTCGGTAAGAGTAGCTGTCGTAGCACCCGAACATGCTCTCACTTCGCGCCACCATGGCCAACTGAGACTGTGAGCGAAACGATTGATACTCAGTGGGGCCGCTGCTACTGAGAACGCTCTTCCGCCGTCGAAGGGACGGCGGCGGCTGACGGCGACGCTAGCGACAGCGGCGACGTCAACAAATACGACATCATGCACGCGGCCGGATAGCAAAACGGCGCTGATACGAAGGAGGAACGGAGAAAGAGCGCGCTTGGTGGCGACGCGCGCCGCTGGTGGGGAGGCGGCAGCACACCGACGCCGATTCAGATTCGCCGCCCCCAGCGTGGAGCGATCCGCTTGGTAGGAGTTGTTTCAGACAAGTTGGAGTGCCGCGTTACCGGTGAAAGATAGTTGTAGTAGGTGAAAAGGTGGACTGAATGCCTGCCTGCTCGTCATTATTTGTTTCTCACTCACTCCGTGAATGCATGCATGTGAGCGATTCCGATCGAGAAATTCACTCATGAGAATGCCCCCTAAGTAGTAACATATTAAAACAGGAATTACGTATTAGACTCTATGAAGAAGTAACACACCTGTCTTTTATGATAACTCAAAATATAAATTGAGTAACATACAAAAACCACTAATTATAATGTAATCCGTTTACTCAAAAAAAACTTTCTAGGAACTTAGGAAGTTACTTAACTTGTTAAAGAGATATATGTATGTGGTTCATATGATATGATTCTTGTGTGATTGAACGTATTGAGGTAAACCAGGAATTGCAACTTCTACCCAATAAAGGAGTAACTCATATATCATTAATGATTGATTGTTCTTTTTAACTCACAATATGTCTACTCATTCTTCTTACCTTCAAGGAGGTTTCTCAGTTTGCAGAAGAGATATAAAAGTGATTCAAAAATTCTTGTGTGATTGAGCGCATTGCGGAGAACTAGGATGAATTCCAAAAAGGAGTAACGCACCTGTCTAATGATCGATTTTTCACAGTATTTTTACTCATTCTTCTTGGAAGCAACTAGGTAGGAAATAAAAATTGAATGATATAAACTTATATGTAACCAAAGGTCGCGTAAATAAACAAAATTATTCACTCAGAAAAGAACTCAGAAGAAGCCGAAACTTTCTGGGAGGTTTCTCAGTTTGCTGAAGTATATAAAATTGATTCAAAAATTCTTGTGTGAGTGAAGTAAATGAATGAAGAAGTAATATACCTGCATGGGTCTTTAATGATTCAATCTCACAATATTCACTCAGTCTTAGAATTAAACAGAAATAAGAAAGATGTACCTACTTATTGTGAATAGTAAGTAGGAATATACAGAAGGTTCTTTAAATTAAATCTGGGGTACAGTCACATGATAAAATTTTGTAATATAATTGTCAATTATTAAACAAAACAAAACAACAAGTGTTAATATCAAATATTAATGTGAAAATTCATTTTCAATTTTTTACCCACTATAAACTACCTGAGGGAATGAGGGAAAATTTGTTGCTGTTGTCACATTCTCGCCGGGAACTTTCCTCATTGACCTAAGGTAGTTTATAGTTGGTAAAAAATTGAAAATGAATTTCATAACGAAATGTATTTATTACGTTCTCTGCTCTAAAAAAAAAACGCTTAGATGTGCAAGTTAATTAGTTATTGATTTTAAGTAGTCGACATTCTAATGAGCATTCAATCAAAATCGAAAGAGAGCACAAGGGCAAGAACAACGTGGGGTGCAGCTGGACGGGCTCTTATCGGATAATATTACCGAGGGTTAAGGGAACAAAAATACGCAATACTCTTCAGGGGTGTAGTTTAATCAAACAATCTACAAATTTTATTATAAGTATATTATTTTCGTACTGTATTCAAAACCGGCGAAGGCATTTCAAAAATAAAGACTAAAAAACTTAAGAATTTAGAAAGGCTTTCCGATTGTTTCTGATATTATTATCCAAATTTATATTACAAACAGTGAATAGATTAATGAGGCATATAAAAAGAATTAGTTCTTTACCCGAGAAAAAAACTGTTTAGCGTCTCTGAAAGAGAGACTCGAGTCACTCATAGAGAGATTCTCATTTCGTATCCAGTCTCTGAACGAGAGACTCGAGTCGCTCATAGAGAGATCCTCATTTCGTATCCAGTCTCTGAACGAGAGACTCGAGTCGCTCATAGAGAGATCCTCATTTCGTATCCAGTCTCTGAACGAGAGACTCGAGTCGCTCATAGAGAGATCCTCATTTCGTATCCAGTCTCTGAACGAGAGACTCGAGTCGCTCATAGAGAGATCCTCATTTCGTATCCAGTCTCTGAACGAGAGACTCGAGTCGCTCATAGAGAGATCCTCATTTCGTATCCAGTCTCTGAACGAGAGACTCGAGTCGCTCATAGAGAGATCCTCATTTCGTATCCAGTCTCTGAACGAGAGACTCGAGTCGCTCATAGAGAGATCCTCATTTCGTATCCAGTCTCTGAACGAGAGACTCGAGTCGCTCATAGAGAGATCCTCATTTCGTATCCAGTCTCTGAACGAGAGACTCGAGTCGCTCATAGAGAGATCCTCATTTCGTATCCAGTCTCTGAACGAGAGACTCGAGTCGCTCATAGAGAGATCCTCATTTCGTATCCAGTCTCTGAACGAGAGACTCGAGTCGCTCATAGAGAGATCCTCATTTCGTATCCAGTCTCTGAACGAGAGACTCGAGTCGCTCATAGAGAGATCCTCATTTCGTATCCAGTCTCTGAACGAGAGACTCG
Source organism: Agrilus planipennis (assembly GCF_000699045.2). NCBI lineage: Eukaryota > Metazoa > Arthropoda > Insecta > Coleoptera > Buprestidae > Agrilus > Agrilus planipennis. The sequence goes on from NW_020438943.1 coordinate 488,255, forward strand.
AGTCGCTCATAGAGAGATCCTCATTTCGTATCCAGTCTCTGAACGAGAGACTCGAGTCGCTCATAGAGAGATCCTCATTTCGTATCCAGTCTCTGAACGAGAGACTCGAGTCGCTCATAGAGAGATCCTCATTTCGTATCCAGTCTCTGAACGAGAGACTCGAGTCGCTCATAGAGAGATCCTCATTTCGTATCCAGTCTCTGAACGAGAGACTCGAGTCGCTCATAGAGAGATCCTCATTTCGTATCCAGTCTCTGAACGAGAGACTCGAGTCGCTCATAGAGAGATCCTCATTTCGTATCCAGTCTCTGAACGAGAGACTCGAGTCGCTCATAGAGAGATCCTCATTTCGTATCCAGTCTCTGAACGAGAGACTCGAGTCGCTCATAGAGAGATCCTCATTTCGTATCCAGTCTCTGAACGAGAGACTCGAGTCGCTCATAGAGAGATCCTCATTTCGTATCCAGTCTCTGAACGAGAGACTCGAGTCGCTCATAGAGAGATCCTCATTTCGTATCCAGTCTCTGAACGAGAGACTCGAGTCGCTCATAGAGAGATCCTCATTTCGTATCCAGTCTCTGAACGAGAGACTCGAGTCGCTCATAGAGAGATCCTCATTTCGTATCCAGTCTCTGAACGAGAGACTCGAGTCGCTCATAGAGAGATCCTCATTTCGTATCCAGTCTCTGAACGAGAGACTCGAGTCGCTCATAGAGAGATCCTCATTTCGTATCCAGTCTCTGAACGAGAGACTCGAGTCGCTCATAGAGAGATCCTCATTTCGTATCCAGTCTCTGAACGAGAGACTCGAGTCGCTCATAGAGAGATCCTCATTTCGTATCCAGTCTCTGAACGAGAGACTCGAGTCGCTCATAGAGAGATCCTCATTTCGTATCCAGTCTCTGAACGAGAGACTCGAGTCGCTCATAGAGAGATCCTCATTTCGTATCCAGTCTCTGAACGAGAGACTCGAGTCGCTCATAGAGAGATCCTCATTTCGTATCCAGTCTCTGAACGAGAGACTCGAGTCGCTCATAGAGAGATCCTCATTTCGTATCCAGTCTCTGAACGAGAGACTCGAGTCGCTCATAGAGAGATCCTCATTTCGTATCCAGTCTCTGAACGAGAGACTCGAGTCGCTCATAGAGAGATCCTCATTTCGTATCCAGTCTCTGAACGAGAGACTCGAGTCGCTCATAGAGAGATCCTCATTTCGTATCCAGTCTCTGAACGAGAGACTCGAGTCGCTCATAGAGAGATCCTCATTTCGTATCCAGTCTCTGAACGAGAGACTCGAGTCGCTCATAGAGAGATCCTCATTTCGTATCCAGTCTCTGAACGAGAGACTNTAACTCCTCCTTGCTAGATGCTAATACTGCTATATCATCTGCAAATCTAAGCATACTAATCTTTTGCCCCTGTATATCTATCCCTACAGTTGTACTGTCTTTAATGATGTTGATCGCATCTTCGATATATAGATTAAAAAGTAGCGGTGACGGTGTGCATCCCTGTCTGACTCCCTTCCTAATTAATATTTACTTCTCCACAAGGTCCAATAATGTTTGAAAATTTGTGTTCAATCCTTGACAATTTTAAGTTTACTGCATAATACGATATGTATAAAACGATGATGTCGTATCCCTTTTGTTGCGGACACTTCTGGGATCGAAAGCTTGAAAGCTCTGTAGCGAATCAAGGTGGCCGCGTGACGTTTTGAGGGTCGAAAAGTCGCCTGCTTCATCGTGTGCTTCTGTTCCTGAACTGTTACCGGGATAATATATCGCCGTGGCCTAATTCGAATGGGAATAGTGACTAGTGGATGCTGGCCATTGTCAGGCCGGCGACAGTTGTCGGGGGTGACGATAAAGGAAGGGGTTGACTACAAACGTCCGTCGTGTCCACGTACGTGTGTGCGTGTGATTTTGAATGATCGTATACGTAGAGACGTGAAATATAATATGTAATAAAAATTTAAATTAAAGCAATTAAAAAACCGTACTGCATAAAAAGCAAAATTAAAAAAATAGGAACAAGATTTTGGTAGAAAAATCAAATACGATAAATAGATTCCACGCAATCTTTGTAGGTAATTCTCATTAACATTGATAAAATTACATTTAAGATAACATTTACTTCATATTTACATTTTAACCATATTGACCTTAACCTTCGTACAGAACCTGGTTCAACAAAGATTGCCTTATCTTCTCATAAGTTCGCAAAATTAAATAAAATTTTGAATGGCTTTATCGCTATTTAGAAAGTCAAAATTTGGAATGAGAACTTACTATAAACCAAACTGATAATAAATAATTTAATAGTATCGGGTATGATACGGTTCATCAACATTTTTTTTTTTAACATTTCACTCTCAACCGACTTAATACATAAATAAATTGGTACGTCTGGACCGTATAATGAATGGGCTTAACAAGAAATAGAATAAAAGTAAACGTGTATGGCAGATGGTGCAAACTGCCCTTCGAAAGCCGGTGCAAGAACAATTGAATGTGCACCTCGGGGACACAGACGTGACCCGACCTGGAGTTAGTAACCGGAGAGGGTGGTTCGCACCCTTGAAACTTGAGGTAAAAATGAATAATGTCCTCATGGACCGTTCAAACCGAATACGAACATTTGGCGAACACTTGTGTTAACTACGAGCAATTTCACAGTAAATAAACTTTACCTTTATGTTAGGTAGGAAGTAAGTCAAAAATCTTGACTTTGCTGTTATCAAATAAAATCAATATACATATAAGTATAAATAATAATTTTCTACTGTCATTTTTCGGTTAAAAATTGTAGGTCAGAGTTCAAAAGATGTGTGCTAATTACAAAGTTAAAAAAAAACAGGGTTTTGTCTTGTAATCGTAACGGTTGCTGCAATCATCTCTGATAATATCATATAAAAGAACTAAAGTTAACCATTAAAACGTTTAATTAAAAGATCAAATTGTGTTATAGGCCTACTTTAGATATCTGGAAAGTTAGCGTTTAATTAGATTGTATGAAATTCAAAATGACCTATTCTAGGTGGTAGAAAAACAATTGGATAAAATTGAGCGGGCCTAAATGCCTATACTCCGATGCTTGGTTGTTTGCATAAACATAAATTTGGTAAAGTATGCATTATGAAATTGATACCTTCCAAATTTGGAAGACTTACGATCAATAAAAATAAATAATTTTCATCGGATAATGAAAAACAGATCACATACTACGATAATTACCGTTTGGTAGTTGCAAATATTAAAATAGGTCACTAACCTAACTAAACATTTATTTAAATAAGACACAATTTCATCTTATCAGAGAGAAAGGATGATAATATTAGCATGTAAAGGTACCCCTTATCGTGTTGACCACACATACACTTTTATCTTTTTTTTCAGTAATAGCCGATGAAAAATTTAAAATTAACAGTAAACAGTTTTATTACTCTTGTTTTTAGCGATAACTGTAAGTTGCAACATATTTTGATAATTTATTAAACTAAGCAGTTGAAATTATTACTTTTATATGATGATGATGATTGTGGGATTCTGGGAAAAATTTAAACGTCACTCAACGAGGAAATAAAAAAACACACTTAGAATATGTAAAGCAAAAAAAAATTAAATTTGGTGCAACTATTAAAGCATACAACAAAATTTTTTATCAACGATTTCTTACGAATTTATCCAAATGTATAGATACTTAACTACAGAAAGCTGAGTAAATGTTTGGTTAATAAAATGAGAATGTATATTGTACGTAGGTAGGTAGATGTTAGGGGTGAAGCACCCTCTCTCACGTTACTGCAGGTTGGGATATAGAATATCCCTGAGGTGTACTACGTTCCTCACTCGTGTCTGCGATCTGGTTTGATTGTATTTGCACCATCTGCCATGCTGAACTTGTGTATATTCATTCATTCATTCATTCTTCTCTCACCTGATTTGCCTCAGGATTACCATCGCCGCACGTGCTGGAAAGGCCATTAGAATAAATTGGTTCCACTATTGTGTTGCGTGGCCTAATAGGTGTAGCTGATAAGCGGGCAGGATTTATTTTATTCAGGGGGATGAGAAAAAAAAATCGATAAAACTAACTGACTGACTTTCTCACTAATATATCATCATCATGATGATTGTAGAAACAGAAAATGTTTGAGAGCAAGAAACATAAAAAAATGTTTGTACTTTTCAAACTTTCAATGTCGACTTTCAAAGCTCTTCAAAAGCATTACAAGGGTATACATGGGAGAGCTTACCGTTCGCTGTAACAATTTTCAATGACTAATGTCAAAATTGAAGTAGAGAAATGTTCTACAAAGGAACTTGAAATATTAATTTCGTCTATATCTTATTGCAGTATTCTTTGAAAACATCAAAACCTCATTAAAACTCCATGATTTTCTACGAAGATGATTTAGATATATTTTCAAAAGAAAATTGTATCCATTTCCCTCCATTATAGACGACATTTATTCGTACTTTTGTTAGAAATCGAGTTCTAAAACAGTTATAAATTACAAACCGATAAAGTGATGGTGAATGGGGAATTGGTCCGGCGCAAACAAGTGAACATGATTCAAGTGTTAGATGGGCACTTATCAATTGCACTTTGTAAATACTTGTACTACTTTTACTAGAATTCATATCAATTTAAAATGGTAATTTTTAACAGTAATAAAAATACCCGATCCTGAAGGTAAGACTGAACGTTGATTAGGTACTTAAAAAGCTAAAAAACACATTTGATTTTTACATCTTCAAGTGATTTAAAAATTAAAAACCGAAGGGCGATATTACTAAATATATAGTACAACATAGAAATACGATCCTCTTGCTTTTTGACACAATTTACAAATAAACGTGAATGGTTGAGTGGTTTGGATTGTGAGCTGTCATACAGGAGGGATTGGGCTCTGTTCCAGCCCGATGCTATACATTTTTTGAAACTTACGTTTATTAACTTTTTACTAGTCTTTTTATTGTATTAACCGAATATTGCTTAGGGCCACACGATTACGGCAAAAAAAGCCAATTCGTATGAAGTAAGTGTTACTGTTGTCTTGACGCGTGTGATTGTAGGCGTGACTTGTGCTGGTGTTAAGTATATTTATTGACTGAATATGATGTTCACGTTAGGATATTGCACCTCAACGAGTGCAATTGTTGATCGCCTCATAATGGTGGTAGTAGTAGTAGTAGTAGTTGTAGTAGTAGTAGATACTGGCGATAGTGACGGTGACGATGAATGCTTGCTAGACATCTGTTCCCAACCGAGAACCGCCGACATTTTTCAAAAGCCCTTTAATCGCGATCGAACTATCGAAACCTGTTGCTGCTTGAACAGCAGAGTTGGTCGTTTCCAATGTCGATGCCGTCGACCGAGTCGCGTCGTGACGCTCGCCGCACTGCACCCTCACATACTACAACCACCACATTGTTCGCTGTTCGACACCAGAATGCATATCTTAAGTACGATTCAATTAATTCAGAAAAGGAAACGTGATAGGTATCGAAAGAGGATTAAAATCCGGCCGAATCCTTGAAGCAGGACTATGAAAGAAACCTCTTTTTTTGAAAGCACGGCCACCATGAATTTTAATCATTTTTAAATAGTATTTTACCAAATTATTAAATAAATGATGAACGAATTCCAAAAAGGCTTGGAAACTCATCCGAGAACAGAGTTTAAGGAACGCTAAGGATGCTTCTAGAAACATATATAGAAAAGTATATCCTTTGTACACATCTCCGGTGCCCGCAGCGCAAGAAGTAGAAGACGGTGCAAACTTTCAAAAACTTCTCCCATTAGGTGGTTGTGTAAGTAGCATAATAGTTTGCAGCACTCGACAGCGGCATAATATTTTCCGATGCTTGCAGTCAAAACACACTTCGTATTATAATTTGCCATTACCTGTGGCTTTCGTGTGCCCCGGGGGTGCAGAACGTTATTAAAGAAGAAGAACAAAACGTCTCGCAACTTAGATATACAAGCAAACTAGCTCCTCGGATAATTACCGGCACTGTCAAGATTAATGTACAAGAAGACGAAGAACTGGAGAAGTGCCGCAAGATGCATGCAAACAAGTCCTTAGGAATACGACGGTACGTAAATTTCTCGCTAGATGTCGCTAGTGCTTTGGAGAATGATGCCGAGCGGTCCTAAGGCGTCGTAGGCTGCAGTTTTCGCTGCAAGCGGTTTGAAGTTAATTTAAGGCGTACAATAGGTTACAGCCATGTCTCGGAATGAACTAGTTAGAGCAGCTGTTGCCGGAATAATAATAATGCATGTCATAACGGCTCTATCTCTTGCCGTCTACGTAAACGAAAACACCTTCGCGGCCCGCGGCTAAATGACGAACGCCACGACAAAAGAACGTCGTGGCGTCGGTGCAGCGTGTATGCAAATCTTGCTGATGTTTCTGATGCCGAGTTTTGCCGTTGTTATTGTCGTTTTGTTGCTCACTTCCAACACGAAGCGCGTCAAGACAATAGTTTCGGGGTGATATTAACCGAGAGACAAAATGAAAACGTTAGTCGCACACGATTCTGTGTCGCGTCTCTTTCTCTTGTTTTGCATCGCGGATGTCGTGGAAAATGAACGAATTGCACCTACCCGTAGGTGAAATACAACATGCCAAACTATTCTGATTAAAAGTCACCACCTCTCTATCAGGATTTGACAGGCTTTATACGTCGACAATTATAGTATATACAACACCATGATTTTTCAATTTATATTAAATGGAATCGTTGATCAGATCGTTGGGATATCAATTGTATCCGTCCCATATTTAGAAAAAAAAAACTTTTTGGTGTTTCATTCCCACCAGCCAGTAATGCTGGTGGGCGGGCAGTCCCTCCGGACTATACCGGAAGGTAGGGCGAAGGGCCCTCTTCAGCCTGCTTTCAGGAATCGTGGAAATGGGTGGGTGGTGGTGGTTCGGGTGAGAAAGATGAGACGGACGAAATGAAGACAGAAGAGAGTGAAAGATTATCTGTGGAATATTACTGCCTCAGCATTTGCCCAAGTGATCCAAGGAAACCACAGAAAAACTTGGACCAAGGCAGACGGATCCGGAATCGAACCGGCGTCCTCTCGAATGCTAAGCGATGGTCGAGACCTCTAGGCCATGCTGCTCGGTCCATATTTAGAACATCCCACACCTATATCAATATGCAAACAGTAATGACATAAATCTAAATCTTCTTCTACATCTCTTTATCAAAAATTTGTGATTTCTTCTAACTTTTTATCTTCAATTTTCAAACTCTTCTTAGACAAATGAAAATGTTGAAATGTATATATATGAAGAATCAGATTCCATCAATTCAAATTTTTACAACGTTTTTGACTTTACCTTTGGTCGCTTAATTACCACGCTTCTCGGTGTAGCTTTGGTGATAGAACGTGGTTGTGAAGCGGAACTGATTGCATAAAAAATGCAAATGTAATTGGTCGAAAGTGTGGAAACCTACCCTGTCGCAATTACTCTGACAGATAAGCCCCCGTGGACAGCTCATTGTATCTAATTTCAGTCGATTAACAAAATTTAATCGTTCTGATCCAGCAAAATTGTATCGTTATACGTAAATAGGTTGATCGTCAATTTTTTTCTTTGGAATCAAGATAAGGATTCAAATAACGCAAAAACATTCAGCAGAATTGGGTCATGACTGAACTTTTTGACGAAGAATAGGAATTTGACATTTTGAACCGAAGATGTTTTGGAAGGGCTTTGAAATGGAAGTTCCTTTTGGAGCAAATTCCTTCCACGTTAGTCAAGTGGTTGAATTCAAAAAGGAGTACCGACAAACTAAGGAAATTTTCTAGAATACGGCCCGAAAACTCTCACAACACAATAAAAAGAAAACTACTAGTCTAGAACAATGGGGAATGATTGCTGAAACTTCAGTTGTAAATGCCACAAAGCAAAAGAGGTAAGAATCCTTCGGAATCAGAGCTTTCACAAAGCAAGCGTAATACACAAAGTTCTAGTTATGAAACGGTACATATGGTGTAATTCACAATCAAAATGTAGACTGTTAAATATTTCAGTGGAGTTTGCTATCGGCGTATGTGGTTACAACTCCAAATTAACCATGGTCTCCAATGATTTCCAGAATCATACATATGTATGTGCTCACCTACGGGAATGGTTTAATAGTGGTTAGAGTGATAGTTACTGAAGCATGTGGCACCTGCCCACACAAACATCAAACCCCAACAGTATTCAGTGTAATTATCTCATCTAAATATCCATGCTAATTATGGCTTTGGGTGACTTGATAATAATTGCTTAATAGCACAAAAATAACTTTATTTGTAAACATAGAAAATAATTGATGTTTCTTGGATAAAAACATAATGCCTTCTGTATGACGTGTTTTGTACACCTACGGTGAAATGACTTAATGGACTTATGTATGACGTGTTTATTGTATTTACTACATCCCTAGACAAGTCTCTCAGAGTCTTTCAGCGTCTCTCAGTTATTGCCTAGATGTTTTTATGGATCTCTCACAGTCTCTGTATGAGAGACTCGAACGATAATATTGTTAATTCAGAGATTCGAGTCTCTCACAGAGAGACTGAATGAATAAAACTGAAAAATTGAGAGACTCGAGTCTCGTAGAAACACTGGGATCTCTGAAATATGTTGAACTTAGAAAATTTTAACCATGTCCATCAAGACACCACTTATTGAGAGATTCGAGTCTTTCGTTCAGAGACTGGATACGAAATGAGGATCTCTCTATGAGCGACTCCAGTCTCTCGTTCAGAGATTCGAATCGCTCGTACAGAGACTGGATACGAAATGAGGATCTCTCTACGAGTGACTCGAGTCTCTCGTTCAGAGACGCTAAACAGTTATTTTGACAGTCTCTCTCAGCGACACTAGAGAGACCCGATGAGAGACGGAGACTCGAGTCTCGCTTTCAGAGACATTGAGAGACTGAACATTTTTATCTTGGGATATGTATCGTTTTGGCAAAGAAATAAGTTTCACAGCCCAAACTTTTATGGATTGATTATATCAATAAAACTTCCTCATGGACATTTCGACTTCGTCATCGAAGTAGGCTTGGCGACGTTCGTGACGCCAATACGACGTCGGACGCCACGTGTTTTTTTTGATAGGCTAGCGACTAAACCTACGCTCTCATCTCGTCCTGTTTGCCATCTTCACTTTCAATAGGTAACAATGGCGGAATTCTGCCTGGGGATACATGAACATGCCACAGTTTGAATCCTTGTTATTTCTTAATGTCGCTTATTCCCGATTCTGGGTTGTTAAGGAACGTTATAATAATAATTATTTTATATAAATTCCTGATTAATGTGCTGAATATAATATGAAGAGGGTGGACCAAAACTAAATTCCATAAAGTAGCTTATTTATTTTTAAAATTTTAAGAAGGACCTGAAGTTACTGTTCGTTTCAAGGAGTTAGAGATATGCCCCTTCCCTTTATTACGATGCGCCGTAGCATAATTCCAAATTCAATCATATTTGTTTGCTGAGCTCGTTTCTCCACCGATCATCGAGCGAGAACTAGATGAAAGTGTACAGTACCATTTGCAAAATTATTTAAACTGCCTCGTTTAAATTTAAGAATATCCTTTATTTAAAAGCATATTTAGCCAAAAATAGTATCAAGTGAATTAACTTAACGTTCTACACACCTATAAAACTTTTGCTTTGTTTTGTATTGTTAATTTATATACATTTTTGTTTTAAGAAATTGCTAAACATTTTCGTCTAGTACTATACAGTTCTAGCCGATCTCCTAAGACCGTCCATCGAGAGCTCTGCTCGTTCAAACTTGTTCCAACTATTTCTGTCTTACTCACGCCTAGTGTGTATTCTTTCTATCTTCGCGCAGATTTCTTCAAGGTCACAATTCTAACAAATTGAAATAG
>NW_020438943.1:498481-508225 GCF_000699045.2 Agrilus planipennis
TAGATCTAGCAAAAACTTTTGACATGACATGTAAAATTACAATTTTTTAAAATTTCAATAACCTTCTAACGGTTTAGTGAATCGATTTGTAATTTTTACAGAAGTTTTAGAATTGAATGAGGAACGTTCTTCCAAATTTTTATTTGTCTCGTAGCATTTTGACATACCTCCCAAACATCCTTAAGGTTATTCTCTAGAGATAAGTCGTATATCCGGTTTGGATCTGATATCCGGCATTTCTTTTAGGATTAAAATCTCATTGGTGCAGTGTTTGAACGATTTCTTAAACTGGACTTTAATGACTTGTTTGGGATGTTGGTATGGGTGGTATTTAATAGAAAACTGGCTAGAACAGTCCTAAAAGTCCTGAGCTATTAACAAAGTTGTTTTTCAAACGCAGTAATCAAAAATGTTTGTAGCTGCCGCCGTTTTGGTTACTCAACACAATTTATTGTTTTTACACATAGTTTTAAACGTTTTGAATTTGATTTGATGCTGACATGCTTGTGGCACTCTTCGTAAGTCATCTTGCTGTTCGAGCTACCCCTGTAAAACAATTTGTATAAAGATATTGCCTGTAATAATCTCAATTAAAAATGCCGCGCCGTAACAATGGTAGTCCACGGCGGCGCCTGTTTCCGCCGTCCCTCTTTGCCGCCTCCGGCAACCGACAGCTCCCTGCAGCCAGCGCCTCGCCGCCACCGGCCGTCGTAGTCGCCGCCACGGCGTAAATTGATAATTAATGTTGTGTTTATAATGGCCGGATTGAGGAATTAAAAATGTACCTATTTTCGGGGCGAAAAGCGTTAATTATTGTAGCAAAAGAAGCGGCGGGAGGTCATGCACAAAACGACTAAAACTAAGACGCTCCCGGAGTCAGACGATTTGTCTTTCAACCCCTTTTCGTCTCGCAGCCATACCACCCACTCATCTTTAAGCGGAACGCTCATTTGTTACTAACGCGGACTCTTTAGTCTAAAATTATTAAAAACAATTTGAAATCTCAATGGATGTAGTGGATTAATCCATACATATTATAATTCGAAGTGGTCTGTATTCTGTCGAAACTGCCAGTCGCGGATCGCGATTTCGATCTTTTTGGATCTCATCAGCGCGTCGCAGGCAACTCCGACAGAACACAGACCAACTTTTACATGCTGTCTTAACAGTGCGTTTTAGAATATACTGCAAATGGCGCAGTAAACACCATCTGTAGCACAGATGGGTTAAGACAGCAGGTAAAAGTTGGTCTGTGTTCTGTCGGAGCTGTCTGCGACGCGCCGATGAGATCCAAAAAGTTCGAAATCGCGATCTGCGTCTGGCAGTTTCGACAGAAAATGTAGCATCGTACTACAGATGGCGTTTACTGCGCCATTTGTAGCATTTTATTAATCCATATTGTTGATAGAAAAAACATACTTTTGTGACCCTTAAAAAAAAAATAATAAATCGAAGGCGGTCGATAAAAGTGGAAGTCGGGAGCCCTCTGGAGGATTATTATCTACCCCATGTGTTTAAAAAATGCCGCCGTTATATTTTTCACCTCACGATCGGGAGGTCAACCTGATAAAAGTGGCTATCAGGACTTTCACTTTCCGGGCAGGTCGGTAAATCATACGTCGAGATAGTGGCCAGTCCTCTTTTCTCCCTAAGTCATCCAAGGGTAGCGTAGGTCACCCCACCGAACGATAGGACAAAACAGCAAAAACAACCTCGGCAAGCAATAAAAAAAGTTATTGAGCGACCAAAGAAAAAACATCACCATTCGGAATATTATTTATTTAGAACCTTCTAGTAAACGGTCTGTTTTACTTATTTACAATCCAAAACTTTCTACTGCTTTCTTTACTATCACAATAAATCACAATCTATTCTGACAAACTAGTCCAAAAACCGTCGTGTGTTGTAGTTGTGTCTTAACGTTTCGCTACTACATTTTTTCAGGTAATTGTCAATTATCGTAGATCTGAGAGACGTCAAAACGTCATAAGGTTAAGCAAAACCTAACCTAACCCAACGTTTCGCTACTACATTCTTTCAGGTCATTGTCAGTTATCGAAAATTTGAGAGACGTCAAACGCAAAAAGGTTTGGATTTTGAAAATTTTCAACTCATTTTCTATTTTATATTTTACGATAAAATCGTTCATAAAGACAATCATTTGTTAGTGGATACAATTTTAGGGTTGAGATAATCTTGCGCCCTTTAGGTGACGATAGAAATGGTTGAATGTACTACAAACGTGCTCGTAAACAATATTTACTTATATTATTTGTACATACAATCACGCACCTATAACTTTCCCCGGTTGATATCGTTCCTTCAACGTAAGTCAGGATTGTATTTCGTATAAGTCGTTTTGCCCAATCATATTAGACCATACACGCACGCTAAAAGGCTCCACTTTCCATCGCCGACGCATACGGGGCAATCTTTTAAAGCGATCGTAAGTTAACGAGGGTGTCGGATATCCGCTGGGGTGCGCTCAATTGCAGCAGCGCTTCTCAGCTTGTAGTTCTTCAGGATAATTAATTTACACCTTTACATGAATAAGGAAAATTTTACGTAAGTGCGTAAGTAAAACTGGAGGGTGATCAAGGGCTTAACATTTTTATCAATTTATTATAAAAATGACGCAGGTAATTTATCTAACTTATATTTATAAACTATACAAATGTTTTTTATTTTGTTACCGATTTAAAGATATATTTTAATTATCAATTTCGAGCGCAGTGATGCTATTCTTAGGGGTACGTTTTGATACGAGTAAATTGATTCATTTCCAAAAGATTTTAATAATTTCTGGGCACTCAGTGTATCCATTAATTTGCTTTTGATTAAAAATAGGTTAAGAAAGAATCCGTGATATTGATGAAGTGGTTGATTACATCTAAACTACTTGATAGCTGGTGCAATTGAGCTGTGAGCAATGCCTTCTGTCGCCAGCACGTCATAAATGCCAGAGTTATAGCTTCGGCACATAAGAAGTGAGATTTATGGGGATCGAGCGGTGGTCAGTCGGCAATGTGATATGATTAGGCTCTCAAACGCTCCTATAAAAACTGTCATCCTCTCCGAGTGGGGCTGATTTAATAATTTAATTAATTAGGGCGATACGATGGCCTTAAATGACCACTAAACCTACGCTGTTTTTCGGGCGTCTTTAAGGCCACAGAAGACCCAACAACTGAGCAAGTATTTTAGTTTGCTCAACACCTACAGTTTAGAAAATAAACAATTTAAGGATTCAGACGGAATATTTATCAGAAAGCGTTTCTAATTTTGAAATTATTATGTACCCCTTATGTGAACTACCCTATTGGGCACATATATAGACAGGGATTATGAAGGAAAACTGTTTCTTTTTGAACTGCAGATAGCGAAACAATCGTGGCCCAATTTTGCGACTGGGAAATCGGTTGGCACGGCGTAGCAGCGGCAGTGCGGACCAGCGCCAAAGTAAATACGTAGCGATTCAAGACGGGCAGCGGGAAGCGAAGCGGCGGGCACCTATTGGGCCTCGGATTGCCGTGTTGTAGAGAGCCGGTCGCTTTCGGTTCCCGAAATAAAAACAGTTCCAATTAATTATAAAAGTTTGTCATTCAGGGTAGCGGCGGCAGCGCGAGCAGCGGCGCTCATGCGGAGATTTATTTTTGAGTCGCGCGGCAAAAGTTTAGCGGAACGAACGGGGACGACGACGACGACGACGGCGGCGGCGGCGGCGGTACGGTAACATCGACGCCAACGACGCCGTCCGACGACGACTACTACGATGGCTACAGGACAACAGCAGCAGGAGTATTATAACAGCTCAGGAACAAAGCAGACGTCAAGAGGTAACAGATGTCCTGTGGAACGGCGACGCTGTCGTCGTATGACGTAATTTATAACTGCGGTACGCTACATGTATGCCACATATCCCTTTTAATCCAACATGTATGTACGTACACCTCTATGATAAAAAAAAATCGAAAAAATGGATATTAAATCTGATAGAGACAAGGAGAGTTTTGTCTCAATTATGTTGATCCAATTAACGAACTTATAATCATTTATGACTTTATGAAATCGTGTTATAGGCCTACTAATCAGTATCTGAAATCACCAGTTATTAAGTATTCAAAATGTTGGTTTAATTCCTAATGTGTACCCGAAAATATTTAAAATTAGTAACTAAAATGTTCAGTCTCTCAGAGTCTCTGAAAGCGATACTCGAGTTTCCGTCTCTCATCGAGTCTCTCTGGTGTCGCTGAGAGAGACTGTCAAAAAAATTGTTTAGCGTCTTTGAACGAGAAACTCGAGTCGCTCATGGAGAGATCCTCATTTCGTATCCAGTCTCTGAACGAGAGACACGAGTCGCTCATAGAGAAATCTTCATTTCGTATCCAGTCTCTGATCGAGAGACTCGAATCTCTGGATGAGAGACTCGAATTTCTCAATAAGTAGTGTCTCGATAGACATGGTTAAAATTTTCTACAAGTTCAACATATATCAGAAATCCCAGTCTTTCTACGAGAGACTTGAGTCTCTCAATTTTTCAGTTTTATTCATTCAGTCTCTCTGTGAGAGACTCGAATCTCTGAATTAACAATTTTATCGTTCGAGTCTCTCATACAGAGACTGTGAGAGATACATAAAAACACCTAGGCAATAACTGAGAGACTGTGAAAGTCTATGAGAGACGCTGAAAGACTTTGAGAGACTGAAAATGTTTGTCTAGGGATAATAAAATATACCTTTTCTATGCTTACCGAAAGACATTAAAGTGTGCAGAGAAGAATTTCAGAAATTTTTATCAAGACTTCTCTTATATTTCGCGACTTTTAGTAAATGATGCTTCATTAAACATCTATATTAAGTTTGTCAGGAGAAAGCGGCTTGAATACGGTACTACTAATGGTCGTTTTTGTATATATGTGGATGTTGGGGAAGGGTCGTGGAAGAAGCGAAGGGGAAGAGGAAAGAGGTATTACATACGTAGATATTCCGGTTTCTCGGGAATGCCACAATTGCACCCAAACGACCCCGTAGACAGTGAAAACGTCGCGACGCGCGACGTCCTCTCTCGTACTTTCAGCCACGTACGGCGCAATATTTTACGGGAATAACGTAATAAATGCGGCGGATTTGATGGGAGTGAGGGGGTGCGAGAGAGAGAGGGGCCGCACCACGGGCCGGTTCATCCGGTAAAATCACACACATTATCGCACGTGCTGCATACTAAACGCCCAAATATATGTATGTAGAATTCAGCCCGGCATTTTCATTAAAACGAGGTGATGAAGCGGGCGTGAAAATGGTCAACCGGATTATTGCATCCCGACGCCACCGGCTGCCGCGGTGACGACGACGACGACGTCGGCGTCAAGAGCGACGAGACGCGCCGCGGTGATAGTACCGGCGACTGCGAGACCCTTTACTAACTCAATTAAGAACAACCCGCATCGCTAATGTGGACGCACCTTGGCCCTTATTTAACTGTTTAATGGACGTGATTGGTCAAGATGTACAATTTACAGGATTACTATAATACAAACCTTAGTAATGTTATTTTTTTTTTTTATTATTAGTACCTATGAACATCCTTAAAGACAGAACAACTGTAGGGATACATACACAGGGGCAAAGAATTCNTACATTTTTGTTTTAAGAAATTGCTAAACATTTTTGTCTAGTACTGTACAGTTCTAGCCGATCTCCTAAGACCGCCCATCGAGAGCTCTGCTCGTTCAAGCTTGTTTCAACTATATCTGTCTTGCTCACGCCTAGTGTGTATTCATTCTATCTTCGCGCAGATTTCTCCAAGGTCATAATTCTAACAAATTGAAATGGACTGTAGTCATTTACATGAAAACGTGAGGTATGAAGAAGATCCTAAATAAAACGTTTAATTTTATGTCAACGTCTATTTCGAGATTATTTTCCGGAACGAATAGCGTTCGTCAAACTCGTTTGTCAACAAATCGTTGATTTTTAAACAAATATCGAAGGCGCCGAAATAACTCATTTGCTACGGCGTTCGATCGCATTGACGGACGGACACATTTGAGTTATCATACGTACACGACGACAGCGGAGCACTGGGTCGGTCTGTGCTTTGATTTTTTTTTTATTTTTCGTTTTTTGCTTTTTTTCCTTTTCGTTTCGGCAATCACACGGATAATTACGGTTGATTATTTATCGGAGGCGGTGGCGGCGGCGTTTTTCTCGGAAGAACGAGTGGGAGGGCGAAAACTGACACGAGCAATCGCTCTCTTTCGACGAACCTTTTGTTTGTTGAACAACTCGAGAAAGTAGAGGCACCGCGCGATCGATAATGATGGTTCATCTGGAAATTTCACGGTAACAAATAAAATAGATGAAAGGAATTGAACTTTAACATCACGCCTAATTCCCAACTTATTTTCACCCACCGACCAAGGACAAATTAACGACGAACATTGTACTTAATAGACTTATTACACAAGAATACTTTTACTCTTTTAACAAAAAAGTTTTTTCTGTCGATTTATAAACCATTTTTTGGATAAGATCAGATTGCGGTCCATTCAGACTACTTTTTATATTACTTTTCTTACTTGGAACATAAAATTAGGGAGAAGATGCTAGCACATAACCTATGTGGTCTCTGTTAAGGTCGACAATCATAATTTTATCATCATCATAAGGTCGTCAGTCCTAAGACTGGTTGGACATGTACATCCACTCTTTTCTATCCTGAGCTAACCTTCGCATTTCCCCAAAATTAGAACAACCCACATCCTTAACAGTAATTAATATAGATCATGTTTCGCATCCATCCAGCGCCGCGCTCCAAACATACAGCTTTAACAATCTTTCGAATTTCGAAATTAATCGTGAGCATTTCTGAATGAGTGTGATTTCTTTTTATTGAAGGCGATTCGACCCTGCGCTATTCTTTGCTTCATAGTTGTTAAATATGTTTTATTTTCAGTAATAAACAGGTAGTGTCAGCTAATAGACATAAAAACCTAGTTTATTTACCTAGAAATGTAGAATTCCTGACACATTTTGAATTAGTTAGTGCATGAAGATTTGAAGAAACTCGCTATCTATGACCGTCTTTCGAAAAAAAAAAATGCAAATACAAATTATTTTTCGGTCCAACAAACACATCGACTCATTCGTCTGTCGCATCGCATCATAACATAACTTATAATGTAATAATAATCTCTTCAACATTGTAGAAGAAACGTGGACGTCGGAGCAGTGAGCCGAGGATCTCCGGAAGTCGTAGAGCTCTTTGATGAGATGACGCCGAGCATTAAAAAGACGATCGTTTCTCACGCACAAATTACTAATTTCGTAGCAGACAATGGCGCAGTTCGTAATTATGCATCATACTTTTAATTTTAATGGGGTGCCTGGCGGGATCACAGTGTCGTTCGGCTAACGCTCCGATTGCCATAACGAATAAACTTGATCATTACGAGTACAGTTGGTAGCCCTCGATGCGATGAAGGGTTGAATTAAATACGTAATATTGCTTTTGTCCCTTCCCTTCGTTCTTTTTCTTCAACAAAATGTACTACAACTTAGGAATTATATAATCCCTATTTTTTAGATCAAGGTAATCATCTATTCTTTTATTTATATTTGCTTAGTTGAAGCTAAAAAAACAGTTCATACAGGATTTTTCGTAAATATAACTGCTACATTAGATATATTGAAGCACGAGTACGAAGCGCGCGTTAGGTACCTTTTAAGCTCGCGCGGTAAAAGTCTCAACCGAGGGGTCAACACGGTAACCGTTTCAAGTTCGCGTGGTATCATGGTGGGGGACCTACAGCCGCGTACGTTAGTACTTATCAAGCTCATACGGTAAAAAAGCTTAACCGTGGGCCTCGCCGGTAACCGCCTCAAATTCGCGTGGTACAATGAATGGGCCTATAGTCGCGCGCGCGTGTTAGTACTTGTCAAGTTCGCATGGTAAAAAGTCTCAACCGTGGGCCTCGCACGACAACTACCTCAAGTTCGCGTGGTGCTATGAGTGGACCCACAAACGCGCGCGTGCGTTAGTGCCTATCAAGCTCGCACGGTAAAAGGCTCAACCGTGGGCCTCGCGCGGTAACTACCTCAAGTTCGCGTGGTGCTATGAGTGGGCTTACAGTCGCGCGCGCGTGTTAGTACCTATCAGGCTCGCACGGTAAAAGGCTCAACCGTGGGCCTCACACGGTAACGGACTCAAGTTCGCGTGGTGCTTTGAGGGGACCTATAATCGCGTACGCGCCTCTAATAAAATAAATGAGAGTAAAGTTAAGCGGTTACCAACGCTCAAATGTTTTTGAATCGAACTTAGCAACAAAAATAGCATTACAATTGTTGCGTATGCATCAGTATCTGTTTGTGCATAAGTACCTCGTACCTACATAGCTAAAAACACTTATTTTCCATTTTTTTATTCATGACGAGTTTAAAGGTCAACGTTACTTTTGACGTTACAATAATAAAACAAATATGTAGCAATCTGTTTCACTAAAACCGCCTGAAAGATTAAATGAGGAAGCAACTAATTTACAGTTCATGTGTTGACATTGTTAATAAAACCTGGGAAATTAGGTAAAAAAACGCATCCGTTTATCATGTGCAGCAGTCACTACTCAAAGCATTTGTTGAATTAATTAACCAACAACACAAATGTAACAAATTGCTTATCTGTACCTACTATTAGTTTGTTTTAAATAACAATGTTTGCTTTTCGATTTAGGATAATAAAATATTTGTTATCAAAGGTTATTAAACAAGAAGTTCTTATTATTTGGTAAATTAAACGTTAACGTTAGGTACGTGATTACTTTCAGATTGACTGCTATCATTCCTTTTGTAAACTTTATGGGTTATGGTCAATTAAAGATCAGGGAACTTTATATGTATTCTTTGATTAAATGTATATTTGTTTCCTGTAATTTAAACAAATTAGGAATTTCTTTTGTTGTTTCGTGAACGGTAGGTAAGAAATTTGTTTTTCCACTTATTACCGAGTTAATAATACAAACGTTTTGTAGATACACTATAGAATATGTGAGAGATTAAAATAAGTGATTAATTGAAGAAAACGACTAAAGCACAACTATAAAGAACGTTTTTCGTCAGCTACCGTGCTGCCATAACTAAACATTTTAATTTAATTGTTTCTTCTACTGATTAGTACCATATGTTGGTGATAATGATAGAGCGTAAGGTAGTGAGACATTAACAGGTTCCCATATGGTTTTCATCTATCTGTTTGTTACTTCACGAAACAGGAGTCACTAATAACGACCGCATTTTTATTGCTAATAAAATATGTAAATGAGTTAGCTAAGATGAAATTTTGCATAATTAGAATTTTGTTGAGTGAAACAAGAACGTTATCGCTAGTAGGTTTTGTATGCCAAAAATATCAGATGATGGTCTAAAAATTCACTTACACTTATACTAATTTGTAAGTGAATATTTTTTGTTGCATGCCCTTAAGAATGCCTTCTTATGTTAAGGATGTTTGGGAGGTACAATCGGAGACAAGAGTACATAAAATTAGAAATTCGTGATTAATTAGGTTTTGCAGCATATCATGAGCTAAATAAATACTATCTATACTAAAAAAAAGTATGCGGTTTGAGAGAAAATTTGGAATTTGACCAAAAACTTTGAATAAAATAAGAAATAACGAATAATATGGAAAATTTTTAACTGACTTTTGGCAGTGTATATGCCTTGATTTCAACTTCGAAACAAAAAAAT
>NW_020438943.1:514897-566239 GCF_000699045.2 Agrilus planipennis
TTCTGTTTGTCTGTCTATTACTTGCTCACTGATCCCTATTTTTAAATATTTAATCTACGCCCCTGATAGGAATACTGAAGAAAGAGGGCTGCAATCGTTATACCTAAAACTGCCTACTTTTGCCACCGCGCATCCACGCCATTTTAAAATTTCCGCCAGCTTCCAGCGTCAGGCCTGTACATTATTTTACATCTCACTCTTCTAACAGATTTGTTTGTACAATTTCGCAAATTTTGTTTTGTTTTATAATTAATCTATATTTTTTTACTTACTGCGGTAGGTAGACCAATAAGAAATCACTTACCTGAAACAAAAAAAAATATTTAGAAAACAATTATTATAATTAAGATTTTTATAGCATTCGATACTACAGAACATATACATATATGTGTCGATAGCATCGATAGGTAACAATAAATTTGCTTTGGCTACATCTTTTTTTGCCAAATTTAAACAACTTTTCTCAGTAATGTCTATTAATGTAATATTTCAAGAATAAAAGACAAATCCTTGCTGATAGCATGTAAAATATTCCAAATCTGGAATGCTTATCACATATGATAGCTGAATTATTAGGCCAGATTTGGATGATAAATTAAAAAGAAATCAAATTAGTTGTAGGTGTATCGGTTATTGATTCGAATTTTGGGGCCCAAAAATTTACTATACAAGGACATCGTGTGGTGGAATGATAACGAATGATAACAAAGTCTTAGGTGGACGTTTCCTTCTCGATAAGTAGTGTGTTTTTCCGCGAAATTTCCCGTCCTTTGTTCGACGGAAGGCCAAACCGCACCACCGTAGGAAGCTTTTTCGCCGTCAAAACCTCATCGATGATATCGCGGATTCCTTCCTTTCGCCGTAGCAATTTTACTTTTATTATTTGACTTTCCTCGGGCCATTACTCGGTCAATTGTCGAGATCTCCGTTGGCTGTGACTACATACATACATACATACACATACGTATACAATCGCCACACCACACCACCACACCGACGAATGCGATAGGAGATATAGTTGCAAGAAACGGGGGTATACAGCTGAACGAGTGAAAGAAGGGATTCCCACAGGACTTCCCGTCGCTGTTACGGTTATCGCACGCGTTACCGTTTTTCCCCGATTCTCCGTGAGAAAAGAAGGTGCCCGTAAACGTAAACCGTCGGCCGCAATTTGTCTTTTCGCCGTTTTATGAAAGCGGGCAATTTCACGGACGTATGTGAAGAAGGGCGATGCAACGCTTGGAACTACAACAATTCCTTTTTCAGATAAAGTTTATAACAGCGCTGCGCCAGACGGTAATGCTTACAGTATCTATCAACCAACCAAAGACCAGATACCTTATCAAAACCTTAACAAGAACGTAGTTTTCTTTACCTTTCCGAAATAGATACCCAATTACTTCTCTAAGGGTGTCTAAATAAACTGTTTACATTAAAGTAAATATTAATCACAAAATTCTACATCTAGGACTTCAGAGGAAGATCGCCATTCCTGGTACCAATACGTTAGGATTCAACACGACAGCACCAGTTGTTAATCCTTTACCATTATAATTTCTTGTTCTACAAATGTCCTGTGCACATCATTAAAGACGGTACAAATGTAGGGATAGATGTGCAAGGACAAAAAATTAGTATGCTTAGATTTGCAGATGATATAGCAGGATTAGCATCTAGCAAGGAGGACTTAGAGATAGCTTTAAATAAAATAAGAAGCGGTACTGACAGTCAGGATGGAAGGAGTAGTAGGGATATAAAGCAGAGGATAGCGCAGGGTCGTGTCGGCTTTAATAAAAAGAAGTCACTTCTATGGCTCGCGAACGGTTAATTTAGAAATTCGAAAAGGTTGTTAAAGGTGTATGTTTGGAGCACGGTGTTGTACGGGTGCGAAACATGGACAGTGGGAGCGGCGGAAAAGAAAAGGTTAGAAGCGTTCGAAATGTGGTGTTATAGGCGGATGATGAGGATATCGTGGGTAGAAAAGGTTAGAAATGAAGAGGTATTGGAAAGAATAGGAGAACAGAGGACTCTATGGAAGTCAATAAAAAATAGGCGAGATAGGTTGGTAGGACACCTTCTCAGGCATGAAGGTCTAGTCAGAGACATATTAGAGGCAGAAACAGGAGTTAGGAGGGGTAGAGGTAGACCTAGATTAGATTACTGTTCGCAAATAGTTAAGGATGTGGGCTGTTCTAGTTTTAGGGAAATGCGAAGTTTAGCTCAGGATAGGAAAGAGTGGAGGTACGTGTCCAACCAGTCTTAGGACTGACGACCTTATGATGATGATGAAATATCTTGTGCGTGTCCAACCAGTTTTAGGACTGACGACATCATGATGATGATGAAATATCTTGTGCGTGTCCAACCAGTTTTAGGACTGACTACATTATGATGACGATGAAATATCTTGTGCGTGTCCAACCAGTCTTAGGACTGACGACCTTATGATGATGATGAAATATCTTGTGCGTGTCCAACCAGTCTTACGACTGACGACCTTATGATGATGATGAAATATCTTGTGCGTGTCCAATCAGTCTTAGAACTGACGAGCTTATGATGATGATGAAATATCTTGTGCGTGTCCAACCAGTCTTAGTACTGACCACATTGATGATGATGAAATATCTTGTGCGTGTCCAATCAGTCTTAGGACTGACGACCTTATGATGATGATGATCTTGCTTAGATATCTGTGACAGTTTAAATGTTGGAAGGCTGTTAGGTATATCTTATGAAGGTATGACGTCTCGAAAAATTCTACAAAAACATTCTTAGTGGCAATTTAGAAGTTTCCAATGGTCGAAAGGTTGCGACAGCATGTCGTACCGTATCCTTCGGTCCGGCAGTTTTCTTTTCTTCGAGCGTCGCCGTAAGCACGCCTATTAGATAAGAGTGTTTTCCCTGGGGGGACGAAAGTCGGAGACATTCGTTCGGGCTCTCTTATCTCACTATCACCACTTTCACACACATGCAAACGGAGAATTGCGATATGAAATCTTCCCTTGAAAACGGAGTCCTTTCTTATCGATGCAATCCACCATCCGGAACATTTCTATCTACAATTTGTAAATCTCGATTGTTGCCAGTAATACACATATATTCGGGGTGTTATGGGGGTGTAACAGAGAGATGGAGAGTGAGAGAGTCATGCTGGGTTGCCTTTGTCAAAAGCGAATTATCTCAACGCGGAGGAGTAATAGCGATTTTCGTTGAGAAGGAGACTGAAAACTACCATTTGACTAAGTCGACGGGAAACTTTATAAGCATGTAGTAAAAGACGTGAAAGCCGCGCAGATGATATGGTAAGGGTTATGCAGAAGTACCTGGCCTCTAACATTTCCTTCACCGTAATTTAGATCTTTGAATAACATTACTATTTATGTACAATATAAGGACGGAGATAACAGATATCATATATGTACGCCTAGAGAAAATAAGGCCCAGCACATTTTAGTTTGTGAAATATTTGGCCAATTGTTATACGTAACAATTGGTGTGGTCAATTTTCTTGGAACGTCTATATTACCAACCACTCGCCAAATTCGAAATTTTGAATCGAAATGATTAATGAAAATCATCCACCACCATTCCATTGATATCGTTTTTCTTGATTAGAAAGGGCATAGACGTTTTTGGGCAAGATACATTCTGAAATATCCTGTAACATTTCTTCACATTGTTGTACAATGATTTAAATATGAGTGTCTTCTATTACACCCATCTACATGCACCCTTTTTTTTGCAAGGAACTTTCTGAAATACTGTCGAACATTCTGAAAATTCTGTTATGTTTCCTTGGATTGTTGTAGATAAATAAATCGTTAGTTAGAAAGAAATTGTTCTATTAAAAAAAAGGGATTTGGTTACACATTTATGAAATTAGGGAATGATATAAAAACTGAATATGTCGTCCACTATATCCAACGACATGCACACACGTTTTTGTGCCAGGAGCATTCGGAAATGTTCTCAAACATTTTGATATATTCTGTTGCTTTTCCTCACATAGTTATACGTCGAGAAAGTGTTACGTGGAAAGATTTTTTTCAATTAGGAAACGGCGATGGTTTAGAACTAATTACCAATCTACAACTACCTCAATTAAATTTGTGTATTATCAGTAGAAGATGCAGAATTAATTAACACTACAAGGATCATTTAGAAAACCTCCCGAATATAAGACTAAAATGCTTAACAGCTGCAAGTTTAACAATAAATAATTAGACAATAATGTCGATTTGTATGTTCGTAAAAAGTTTGTCTTCGATGTAGTCATTAGTCATTAAAAAGTTTCACAAATTTATTGGAGAATAAGATCTTAAAAAAAAAAAACGAAAACACGGTCGAATTTTTAATCGACAAATCTTCAAAGAATCAAAACTTTTCCCTCGGCATTATTAGATTTTAAATGCTTAAAATTATTCTCGGGTAAGTGAATTAGAATCGCTATCGTCCCAGGATTTTCGTTCTTAAATATATACCGCTGCCGCCCCGCTGCTGCGCCCGGGCGCAATCGAATTATAAGTTTGTTTTGTAATTCGCCGTTCGCCAAGCGCTCCGGACAAATAATAAATTATACTACGTACTACCACCGGCAAACTTTGATAAAAAGTATCGCCAATATTTTCCGGATCTGTCGAGATACCTTAGAGAACTTTGTAAGTGTAGTGTCCCGCGTCCTCCGGACTCCTTTACTGCTCGTTAACTGGGCTCTGTCGTCATTTTTCCGTTTTTGAATATTTTCAAAACATTTAACGCCAGTTATTTTATAGTTAGTGTGAACCAATCTACAAAGTAATGACAACAGCAAAATAACCTAAAACCTAAACGATATCGACATTTTAGAAAATACTACAAATGGCGCAGTAAACGCCATCTGTAGCACGATGCTACATTTTAGGATACGAATACAGATCACTTCGAATTATTTTATTTAATAACGAAATTCTTTTAGAAACAGTGAAGCGAATTTAAAATAGATTTGTATTATATTATAACATTTTCTTTAAATTAAGGAAATTAACACTTAAACATAACCCCAATTACACCACTAGACGATGATATTGGGAGTAAATTTTAATAGCGTGGGGTTCAATTCATGTGCATTTTGTCGGACAGTCCTTGAGTCCATTACGCGTCCCTTTCGCGTTTTGTTCCCCCCCCCGTTCCCGTCGAAAATCTATTCATCATCGTATTTTCCATCGGCGTTGTCGAATGGGGAGACACAATCGTGTCTCGCAAAAACTGAAACAAGGGAAAAAGTCGTATTTCACCTTTTCCGACTACTGCGACAAAGAGGAGGACGAAGGAGGCGACGTCCGTCGTCGTTGGCGTCGTCATCGACGACTTACTACCACCGGAAGGGTAAGTTTACTTTGGCGGAAATTCACTTCTCGTGTACTTACAAATTTAGCTAATATTTTCTTGTCAACGGTTTATCTGCGTCTAGTGGCCATGCTTTTTCTAAGGTGGTCTAGAGCCGCACTTAAATGTTTCACGGAAATCTGTCCAAGAGCGAAACCATTTTCTTAGATAAACATAAAGCTTGCACTTTGCTGTAACCTCTATAATATGTAGGAGAAAGCTTCTTTTGAATTGAAGGCCGCTTGCAGAACTGCAGAATAAAATAATTACATTTGCTGGTATCTTAAATGTTTCACGGAAATCTGTCCAAAGAACGAAACCATTTTCTTAGATAAACATAAAGCTTGCACTTTGCTGTAACCACTATAATATGTAGGAGAAAGCTTCTTTTGAATTGAAGGCCGCTTGCAGAACTGCAGAATAAAATAATTACATTTGCAGGTATCTTAAATGTTTCACGGAAATCTGTCCAAGAACGAAACCATTTTCTTAGATAAACATAAAGCTTGCACTTTGCTGTAACCACTATAATATGTAGGAGAAAGCTTCTTTTGAATTGAAGACCGCTTGCAGAACTGCAGAATAAAATAATTACATTTGCAGGTATCTTAAATGTTTCACGGAAATCTGTCCAAGAACGAAACCATTTTCTTAGATAAACATAAAGCTTGCACTTTGCTGTAACCTCTATAATATGCAGGAGAAAGCTTCTTTTGAATTGAAGGCCGCTTGCAGAACTGCAGAATAAAATAATTACATTTGCAGGTATCTAAAACCTAATACCACATCTTTCCCTACCTTCTATGCAAAGGGTGATTTATGGGAATTATATATTCAGCTAGAAATAGGGAATTGAAGACAAGATTAGTTCATAAGTTTCTTGTTAAGTAGAAGGTTTAATGAAATAAATTAAGCCATTGTAGTCAATCTTCGTGGTCTTCTAATTTTCAACTTGTTTATATAGAATTTATCGAACCTGCCTGTGGCGTGCTGATGAGATCTAATAGTTATGTTTCGGTAAAGTAAAGCAAAAGGACTGGACATATAACAATATCATGAGTTAAATGAGTTTCTTTATTGATCTTTCGCCACTGTGTCTTTTGGACAGCTTCGATTTCGTTTCTTTTCCTTCATCGTCAACAGTTATTAACTAAAATTTCCTGTTGATGACACTGCTGACCCGTGACCGTTACTCATTTGATAACATTTTGTGCTGTTTAGCCTTGCTTTCTCCACTTTGATGTTAAAAATGGAGAAAGACAAATTTATTTAATTTGCAAGTAAAACAAAGTTGAATTAGAAGTATCCCCGTGAGTTCGTCATTATTCGAGTGGAAAAAAAGGGAAGAGACGAGAGAAATAAAAGGATAAAAAGCGATGCCCATTTGAAGGAGCGCCTCTTTTCGTTGGAGAGACCTCTCCGATGTCGTCGTCGTCTTGTTGGAAGTTTGCGGAGTGCATTACTTATGCTAAAGGCAATTAATTTGTCCAAAGATTAGCCGTGCATCCGGCCACTGCGAACCAGCCACCTCTTCCTCATCTTCATCTTCGTCTTCTTCTTCTTAGTCTTCCCTTCGTTTCCCGTATTAAAAGTCCACGATCGTCTTCTCTGCCGCTGGTTCTTTTAATTAAGTTTAATTAACGTAACCGAAGTCCAACATGGCGTGCTAAGGAGAGCGCGGATGCCGGTGGCGGCGCGCAGGGCGTCGCGACGCCAAAGCGCCTGATCCATCCGCGATGATCTTATTAGTTGGGGAAACTCGCGGCAGCAAAGGGTAAACGGTGGAGGATATAAAAGGAGAGAGAGAGAGGAACGTTTAGTGGCACCGCGACTCGGAAAAGTTCACTTTGACGAAATTAAATTGTCGTTCTTTTTAGATTGGAAATGAGAGATACCGACAATAAGTTGAAATAAAGGTCCCATTAAGATGGTTAATTGCCCCCAAATCACTCGGCATCATACCGTCGTCCGTGATGGCTCCTCTTTCTCCGGCAACGGACGGAGAAACCAGATGCCAGAGGGTCGAGTTCAACCCGGTCGGTCTCTCTTCTGTCTGTCCGAAAGATATGCGCTTCCGACCGTGCTCGATTTAATTCGTACCCTGTTCAAAAGACTTCTTTGTTTAACGATTTTCAGGTGAATTACATATATATATATATATATACTAATTAACTTCAATGATGCCGCTTCTACATATGTTTATTTAAACACAGGAAACAGAAAAATTTAATATATACAAGTAGCTTGACAAATCCTTGCAAAATTTCCTTAATGTGTCCTTAATTCGAGACGTGACATAGAAAAAATAATCCCTAGAAAAAACAAAAAAGGCAACATCAAGAACACTAGAAATATCTAAATGTTGGGATTCCTACCTCGAAATGGGGAAACGGACCATCGCTAGGATTACTTTGATTAATGTCCACTTGTCAGTTGATCAATTGACCATAAAATCAAATATTTTATCGATGGTGAATCACGATCAAGTAGGTATATTTTGTCCAAAACCAGCTGTTGGGGGTTGCAATAGCCCCATCAAGCAGGAAATTGTGAGATGGGCTATTTTAGTGAATGTAGGAACTGGGAAACTCAAACAGCTGTGGGCAAGGAATGGAAAAGACGAAGGTCTCTTATTGCAAAGACTGTGGATAACAAATTCTCAACCACGGCAGGAAGAGAGATTGTAGTAATCCTTCAAGTCACAGGGATCACTCATGCTTTTGAGAAAAAGCCTAAATTCGACCATAGCAATAATTATTAGGAAATTCAATTCCAGCTGCCACTTATCGTTTGCATAAAGGAAACCTCGATATAACAAAGCAATTGTTTCAAACCTTTCTTAGGGTTAATATTTGGATTGTAAGGACTTGAGAGTACAGTTTACTGAGGTATTGTATTCCGATTTTGGGACGTAACCGAGTCCCTAATTCCAAGTGCATCCTTATGCTAGCAATGTAGTTAGGTAATTAATGCTACGACCTCGTTCTATTTGCATGCTTTCTGATTATTTATGCAAATAAAGCACGTTCGTAGGTCCGGCTGACCCGCCAACCCGACTCCATCGCCACTGCCGGACCACGCTGTCCCTTCTTATCGACAAATTGCTAATTTTCTGATCCCAGCGAAGGGAAAAGCGTGTCTGCGTGTCTTTAAGGACGAGGCGGAAGCATGTCTTGCATAAAATCTTTGTTCTTGAAAAGAAAACAACAAGAAATTTCCATTTTCTTATATTTATTTGTTCCTATTATCATTTACGAAATAAAATTGGCAAATTTGCTCAAGAATGTTAATGACCCGAGATAAAAATGTTCAGTCTCTCAGAGTCTCTGAAAGTGAGACTCGAGTCTCCGTCTCTCATCGAGTCTCCCTGGTGTCGCTGAGAGAGACTGTCAAAAAAACTGTTTAGCATCTCTGAACGAGAGACTCGAGTCGCTCATAGAGAGATCCTCATTTCGTATCCAGTCTCTGAACGAGAGACTCGAATCTCTCAATAAGTGGTGTCTTGATGGACATGGTTAAAATTTTCTAAGTTCAACATATTTCAGAGATCCCAGTCTTTCTGCGAGAGACTCGAGTTTCGCAATTTTTCAGTTTTATTCGTTCAGTCTCTCTGTGAGAGACTCGAATATCTGAATTAACAATTTTATCGTTCGTGTCTCTCATACAGAGACTGTGAGAGATCCATAATAACACCTAGGCAATAACTGAGAGACTGTGAGAGACGCTCTCAGAGACGCTGAAAGACACTGAGGGACTGGAGACTCTCTAGGGGATTCAGTAACAGATTAAAAACACTCCCTTGATTATTGCGTTGTGAGTCCTTAAGATTATCTACAACGTAAAATTCATGTCGTAAGATTTTAAAAATATACCATCCCACGTCCACAAACTAATTGCGTTGTTATATTTCAAAGAACAGTCACAACCCTCTTGGAAAATTTGAAATGATGTCAGAATGCTTTTTGTGTTGTGGCACTTGAAATTGAAATCTCAGCGGAAATTGACAAACAAGAATTAAAAAATCTGGAATTACGTTGTCTAACAGCAAAAAGACGATTAGAAAAAATCCCAAAGCTATATTTATGAGTGTGCTTACGTGGGATGTAGTTTTTCATCT
This sequence comes from Agrilus planipennis, assembly GCF_000699045.2. Classification (NCBI taxonomy): domain Eukaryota; kingdom Metazoa; phylum Arthropoda; class Insecta; order Coleoptera; family Buprestidae; genus Agrilus; species Agrilus planipennis. Next base: position 524,382 of record NW_020438943.1, read on the forward strand.
CAAACTTCATTAATGTCAAACTTTGTAGTTATCTGTGTTGCGGTAAATAAGTTATAACACAACGAATCCTGAATAGTTTTATGTTGTGGACCACAATGCATTAGGGTGCCTAGATGGCACTCACTGAACGAAAGATTGTTCAGATTTTTATAGTTCTCTTGCTGCACAATAAACATTACCTACAAAGTATCAAAGAGAAATCTATTTGGTAGTCGTTTAACTCCTCAATTTAACAAACCTTCGAATTTTACTTTGGTTTTAAGTTCAACGATCCTACTAAACGGTTACGGCGGGGTATTTCGCTGCAATTAAAATTTGCTACTTCGCTCCGGAGTGCCGCTAGTTTTCCAGGGACCCGCCGATGATGGCGGTGGTTTGTTTCCGCCCAAACACAATCAAATAAAATTTAAATTTAATTAAGTTTTAATACTCCTATTCGTGGGAAACGTCGTCCGTTCGTGCGCGATGCTCCAAACAAACAAACAAACAGAAAGAGCTTTCACCACGGAATTACATAAACCTGAATTTTAACGATAACTGAACTGACACCCTAAGTTATTAAATTATTTAATTTTTTGGTAACAATTAACACAGAAATATATACTCATATGTAACTTGAGAGTAGAGATGATACCGGAAAAAATTGTTTCTAAAAAGCTAACTATAGTTAGTTGAAAATGTCATGAGTCTTCATATGAGCGAAAGACATATTCATACTGTACATTACCAAACCATTCGAAGGCTGTTAACTATCTGCCTCACTATACAACCAGCGATGGAGTTCCAGGTAAAGTGTAACAGTGGCGGCCATGTATAAATCAAGAAACGAGCGCAGTTTTGTTACTGAAAAACCAAGGCCAAGGCTCATGAGGTTCTAAATTACCTCTACGTATGTAGTATAGTTAGTTGAAAATGTCATGGGTCTTCATTTGAGCGAAAGACATATTCATATTGTACATTACCAAACCATTCCAAGGCTGTTAACCATTTGCCTCACTATACAACCAGCGATGGAGTTCCAGGTAAAGTGTAACAGTGGCGGCCATGTATAAATCAAGGAACGAGCGTAATTTTGTCATTGCAAAACCAAGGCCAAGGCTCATGAGGTTCTAAATTACCTCTACGTATGTAGAAACATATGTAATATAGTTAGTTGAAAATGTCATGGGTCTTTAAATGAGCGAAAGAGATATTCATATTGTAAATTACCAAACCATTCCAAGGCTGTTAACCATCTGCCTCACTATATAACCAGCGGTGGAGCTCCAGGTGAAGTGTAACAGTGACGGCTATGTATAAATAAGGAATGAGCGTAGTTTTGTCACTGTAAAACCCAAGGCCAAGGCTCATGAGGTTCTAAATCACCTCTACGTATGTAGAAACATATGTAGTATGTGCTTTGAAATCGTTTCCTTGGCGAATATCGTTTATAGATGCAACAGAAACAGGGGAGCCGATAAATGTAAATCAACAGTAGGTACAATTGACTGAGTATTAAGAGGAACTGAGAGCGTCGAGACGCGACGCGCCGCGTCGAACAGGCACCGTCGAAACCACCGTTGTTGTTGGCTGTAGAATAACCCATCTTTCACTTACACACACTGAGATACATACACACGTATAGGTACATTACGCGATACGAAAAGATAAACATTTGACTGAAATTGAAAGCTTTAATAGAGGTGGGTATTACATTTTAATGTGCCCACGGTTGATTTAATTTCGACCGAGGAAATAGATAGATAGATGGATGCGTACTCTTCAAGAGGGTAAACAACCCGCTCTCACTGTACCACCACCACCACCATAACCACCGCCACCTCCTCCCATTTCGCTCTCATCTACACATATTTCAGAGATCCCAGTCTTTCTGCGAGAGACTCGAGTTTCGCAATTTTTCAGTTTTATTCGTTCAGTCTCTCTGTGAGAGACTCGAATATCTGAATTAACAATTTTATCGTTCGTGTCTCTCATACAGAGACTGTGAGAGATCCATAATAACACCTAGGCAATAACTGAGAGACTGTGAGAGACGCTCTCAGAGACGCTGANGAAATAGATAGATAGATGGATGCGTACTCTTCAAGAGGGTAAACAACCCGCTCTCACTGTACCACCACCACCACCATAACCACCGCCACCTCCTCCCATTTCGCTCTCATCTACATTTGTTTGTTATATATCCATAATTGGAGTTGAAGATGAATTGATAATATTGACTTCGCTAATGTCTCTCTCTCTTCATACATATATGTACACATATATATATATATATATATATGCATAAAACTGGCGCGGCGACAGGGGATCGATGGGGGTAGGCTTGATTTGGAAGCGTTCACTTTTCGTATATTCGAAAGCCAATATACCTTCTGCAAACGGTATTATTCTACCTTATGCATAATGCGAGCAGCAGATGGAATTGCCCTATCGTTTACACGAAGTTCCGAGGGAGATGCATGAGCAAACAAAAATTAAAACCCTTTTAAGATAAAATAAACCACCAATTCTTATAAAATCGTCATTGGTAACAACTGATAATTAATGTATGACATTTGGCAGAAATAATAATATCTTTCATTTATGATAACTATCGTTTATAGTAACGACATCGGATATTACGACGAAATTAACGAAAGGATTATAGTAATCGAATGTCTTTTTAAAAGATATCATTATGAATATCAATCCTAGGATTAGACTGAATCAGGAATCCAATCTAGGTCTTTCTCTACTATTTGTAAATCCTGTTTCTGTCTCTAACTGGCCTTTCATGCCTGAAAAGGTGTCCTGTCAACCTATCACGCCTATTTCTTATTGACTTCCATAGAGTCCTCTGTTCTCCTATTCCTTCTAATTTCTTTATTTCTAACGTTCTCTATCCACGGTATCCTCATAAGTAACACCACATTTCTAACCTTTTCTTTCCACCGCGCCCACCGTCCACGTTTCGCACCCGTACAGGGTCGAATTTCTAAATTAACTTCGCAATATGAGAGATATTAAATTCAATGGAATATCGTGGACGTTTTATCTAGTAGATCTTCTATGATGACAAAGAAATGCTTGCTTTGCAAGAGTAGTAAAAAAAAGACTTGAAGAAACTCTATGGGGCCTTTATGGTTCAAATTAGAACGCTGGATACCGTTGTCGTATACCTATATAATATTTTGGGAATTCCACTTTTAGAAGTAGATACATACGTTTAAAAAATGCTTGTATTTGTATATTTGTTTTGAGATTTTATTGATAGACATCCGTCTGGACGTTTGATTTTGTTTTCTTTTTCGATTTGGCAACGTTGATGCGCTTCCTTTTTCGTCCTCTTTTACAATCTGGCAGTCAGTGGCTCGTTTCAGGAAACGACTGCGTTATTGAATCCCGTAAAACTGCAAAGTGAAAATGGTCCGATGCGTTTCTCCGTCCGGCTCATATAACGGTCACATAACCGTCTTAAATAGCCATAAAAGGGCAATTGGGGATCGTATTCCATGCATGCATTCTCTTACTCTTACACTGAAATGGAAAACTGCCGTTCATGCTTACTACGTTAGAAGCTCGATCTGTCTTTAATTCAGTTTGACTTGGTGATCGTTACGACCATGGTCGGTTTGCTTGCTGATGCTTCACGACAACTTTTCATTTGACAGTATTAGCTGACGATAAAATGACAAAACATACGATATATCAACTGGTGGTCAAGTATTTTACAGGTCGATGTATGGATAAATGTACACATCTATCTGAAATTTTGAATAGGTAATAGAATTTAGATCAATAAAATATGAGAAACTAAGATATCGAAAACGACATCGTTAATTACAGATTAATTGTACGTGTTTGGGCGCTGCTTCAATTCAAGTCCGTAACTACTGCATCAAATGTAGAGAATACAGCGAAATCTGTCTATAACGACTCCGCTTATAGTATCTGTACATCCTAAGAAAAATTGATTTGTTCGTTCAACTTTTACTGATACTTTTAGTAAGAGTTGAATTTTTAGACAAAGTCACTAATTAAGTTTTCCTAATATAACAAATACATAAATTGTGTTTAGTGTCCGCCGGTTACAGTGACCGAATATCGTCGTGGTTATGACAATTCTCCTGTCCTTCTAACAAACTTTTATTTGAGTGTGACTACCTTTCGCTGCAAAGGAATTTTAAAAGAATGTCTCATCGTCATTAAAATGCGTTTAACGTTTTCCCATGTACTTCCTCCTCTAAGAGCATTTTCTCAAAGTTCCTGCATTTATATACCTCTTCAGTGTGCACCGGTTGGCATTTCTATCTCACCGAATTTATTTAAGAAGGCAAGAATTAAGCCCTTTTTGCGTTCCGTCGCTGTAGAGCGTCGTCTCTCGCTATCGTCTTCTCACGCAAAGAAACAGGAAACTTAATAAAAGCCATAAGGTAGAGCAAATTGCCGGAAAAGTGGATTATTTCGTTTCCTACGTGGACAGCAGTTCATTAATTTCAGCGACGTTCTTCGCCGCTGCCCCAACAGACGTCGACGACGCCTCGACGCTATCGCTTCACTCCTCCGCCCTCAACCGAGACTGCAACACCTTTTTCGTGTTTCTTCACTGTGACATTACCCAAGAGCCCTGCGGTATGCAAATAAAGTATAAAACTAAAGTGACTCTTGATGGAGAGGAAGGAAGGTATGGAGGCCGGTGTCTTAAGATTAGGGGGAAACTTTTTCGCGAAAATGGAAACAACATAATAAAGAAAGAAATACCGCACATTGGGTACTTACGAAGAATTGGCTTTTCGTCCTTAACCATGATCCTTCTTCTGCTATTAAATAACAAATATTATGTCTTGATTGTGGGGTTCACTTGAAGTGATCTCTACAATGAGTCTTTAATTTCTCGAATACTTTCAAATTGCTCTTTACAACGGTGAAGATTCCGTCAATATTTGTGAACTTGTTCTTTGAGGTTGTGGGTAAGAGCCTGTTTTCACAAAAACCTTCATATCTCTTTACCCTTCATGTTGGAACATTATCTAGAGATAATGCTTCAGATAGTTTGAATTCCATACCAAAATCCATTCAGTAATGTTCACTTCTTTGACAAGAAACTGTAAAAAGGATACCTATCAAAGAAATTCAAGTGGCCTACAACATTTTTTTTTTGCACTTTTCAGTACTTTTTCCTTATTAATAAGCACTTTGTTTTTCCACAGTTTTTCTTGACTTATATCTGATTCTTGAAGTCTTTCAAATAAGTTTTATTATTCAATATGAATAATTCCACTGAACAACGACATCCAAAGAAGCTTTGACTTTCCCTTTTCCACAGTTTTTCTTTACTTACATCTGATTCTTGAAGTCTTTCAAATAAGTTTTATTGTTCAATATGAATAATTACACTGAACAATGACATCCAAAGAAGCTTTGACTTTCCCTTTTCCACAGTTTTCTTCACTTTCATCTGATTCTTGAAGTCTTTCAAATAAGTTTTATTGTTCAATATGAATAATTCCACTGAACAACGACATCCAAAGAAGCTTTGACTTTCCCTTTTCCACAGTTTTCTTCACTAACATCTGATTCTTGGAGTCTTTCAAATAAGTTTTATTATTCAATATGAATAATTCCAATGAACGACGACATCCAAAGAAGCTTTGACTTTCCCTTTTCCACAGTTTTCTTCACTTACATCTGATTCTTGAAGTCCTTCAAATAAGTTATATTGTTCAATGTGAATAATTACACTGAACGACAACATCCAAAGAAGCTTTGACTTTCCATTTTCCACAGTCTTTTTCACTTACATCTGATTCTTGGAGTCCTTCAAATAAGTTTTATTGTTCAATATGAATAATTGCACTGAACAACGACATCTAAAGAAGCTTTGACCTTACATTTTTATGCTTGTGACTAATGGTCATTTAAGGATTTCTTTTATTGATGGCAAATTATTTAATGTAGGAGACGCGACGATTTGCACTCCTGGTTGGAAAGTTTCTGTTCATCCTTTTAATTAAATTTGTCTAGTTAATGCGGCGATGTCGGACGGTCGCAGTCGTCGCCATTTCGGTCCACACCTGTTAAACTTCGACAATTGAATCCCTTCGACCCTTGTTAATTGTCTGGAATAGGGAGAAATCATTATCCCGATTCTGTCGTGACGTGCGGACCGCAAGACGAACCCTCTTGCTTTTGCTTGTTCCCAGCCGCCTTTCCCTACGTCCACAGATTTCCATTCACTCTCGTTCACTCACTCACTTACTTGCTTCTGTCCACCAATTGTTATCATCTTCGTCACTTGTTTTCGGTCAAGGTATTTTGTGGACCCTTGTCTATCAACCACTCTGCTGTGGTACGCACTTGTAGTGGCGGAAAAGGGAGAAAATGGAATTTTCAATTAGATAGAAAGTAGTAGTCGAGTTCAAGAAATTAATTCCTGAAATACCGAGTGTCTAAAAACACTTTCGTACTCCGTTAGTAGTAGATTACACATGTGAATATGTCTCATGGTTCATGAAATTTCTGGACTTATTTTAATTTAGATCCAATATAAAGATTGGAGACAGAAAAGGTAGAAAAAGTTATTAGTAATCGATAATTATATATTATATTAGATTATAGTAGGAAAAGAGCAAAGGTAGGAGACAAAAATTAGAAAAAGTGGCCGATTTTCGGTATCCAGGTCAGGTTAGATAACTCAGGATAAGAGTAGAGATAAATCTAAATTCGCCAATAGTTTTAAGGATATGTTCTAGTTTTAGGGAAATGAGAAGATTAGCTCAGGATAGGAAAGAGTGGATATGCGTGTCCAACCAGTCTTAGATAGACTGACGACTTTATGATGATGATATAGATATAATAGAAACCTACGGAAAAATATTTCTTGAAAAAATAATCAGAAACTTTTTGAAAACAAATCTAGGTAATCCTTTTATCTCCCGGAGGATAATGTTATTTTATCGATCGAGTTAAAAGCCTAAACTATCTACTTTCATTTCCGGTATGACACGAACATATCGCTTACAGGAAAGAGCCAAAAATTAAAAATATCGGATATAGAATTTATACAGGGCGATTGTTATTTGTATAGGATCTAATTGGTAAATTTATTTTCTAGCATTAATTTAAGAAAGTTTGTAGATATTTCCAATTTAGTGATTGACAAAATTATATACATAGTTTCTTTTTTGTATACTCAAAGGTCTAATGTGACGTCTACAGGATAAAATATTCCTAGCTTGTTTCTGTAGAAAATAAATCACCCTGTTAGTTACATAGTCACGCATTAAGGTGCATGCGGACAGAAGAAGATCGGTTGGGGGCCGAGTATAGCGTCGCGACGACGGCGTCTTGCTGTGTCCTTTGTCCCTAATGGAAAGAAAATCCACTTTGACATTACCTGTTTTTAGGGCGTCCACCGCTGATAGAATGCTCGCCCGCTGGCACTTGTTATTTTTGTTTTTATCACCAAAACGGTTCTAATGTGCCTTTTCGTCCTTTCTCTCCCAACTACCCCCTTCTTTAGACGCGTGTACTTTGTAACATTGGAAATGGGTGAGAATGTGGACTGATAAGATAAATAAAACAAAATAACATTATCGTTACACTTGCGCAAAATTTTTACAGGAAAATATAAAAGCAAAAGGAAAATCATTACATTCGTAATAAGTGAAGTATGATCAGTTTTAATTATTTACTTATTGGCAAATCTGGCAGTTCAAAAGTTCTTTTTGATATTATCTGTGTATTTCTTAAAGGTTAGGTTATGGTTAGGATAGGTTGTCATGACTAATTAACCATTACCTAACCGCTAAGACTTAAATTTTTTAAATTCTTCATCTTGGCACCTAAAATCGCTTTGTTCGTTTCTATACCAAGACGAAAGGATAAATACATTTTAGGGAACCTCTTTGTTCCAATGACTTAAAATATAGCAGTGTCTTCATCAACGGTCGTCAGTCCTAAGACTGGTTGGACACACACCACCACTTTTTCCTATCCTGAGCTAATCCTCGCATTTCCCTAAAACTAGAATATCCCACATCCTTAACTGTTTGTATAGGTCTACATCTACACCTATTGACTCCTGTTTCTGCCTCTAACATGTTTCTGATTAGACCTTCATACCTGAGAAGGTGTTCTACCAACCTATCTCGCCTATTTCTTATTGACTTCAATAGGGTCCTCTGTTCTCTTGCTTTTTTCTCTTTTTCTGGTATAGTAAAGTACAGAAATGAATGAATCTGCCTGTTAATGGATTCGGTTGTGTAATATTTTACGACTTTTTTTCGTCATCGTGCAACTGGTTGACCATAAGTGACAGAAGAAAAATTGAAAGCATGTTTTTGTTAAAAAAAAAAAAAAAAGTGGCACAGCATATGACAATGATTTGTTGGAAGACTTCCGTTTTTTGTAAAGTTAATCCTTTCGAAATTTATGTTTCTGTTAGAGTAAGCGTAGCAGGAGTGAGAGGACGAGGAGGTAGGCGGGACGCTCCGTGTCGAAAATTGCTGCTTCCTTGTGTGGAAAATTAGTAAGAATAATTGCTCTTGGGTAGCCGTTTGCCGCGGTTTCGGTCGCCGGAGTATCGTATCTATTTTACGATGTCTGAAATCTTCTGCAGTATTTTTACTCGGAATGAAGTATCTTTAGTATGTAAATATACCTTTAATTTACATAGAAACGACTCTGGCGGTTTAAAATTGTGCCTCGTCCATCGCGAAGCTCATCTTCCGGTTTTTTGCTTCACTAAACACCGTTGAATAAATTAGAGCGATTTTGTATTCGAGAACAAAAAACACGCATTTTAATGCGACCGACTTGTCTCTACTTCTATTCTGATATTCTTCGTCAATGCCGGCGGATATCGCAACCAGGTTTTGTGGCGACAGTCGAATTTTCAGCACTGATAACCTAACCATACACATAATCCACAAGTATTACATTAAACAATATTAATATCATCAACTACAATTATTTTCAGCAGCTAAAATGAAATTGATTTAAGAACTAACATAAAACAATATTTGTCTATTTACGTTATATTTTTATATCTCAGCTTTTGTGTATCAGGTTTTAATACCCTAGACCCTAGACAAAAATTTTCAGTCTCTTTCCAGTCTCTCAGAGTCTTTCAGCGTCTCTGAGAGTGTCTCTCATAGTCTCTCAGTTATTGCCTAGGTGTTTTTATGGATCTCTCACAGTCTCTGTATGAGAGACTCGAACGATAAAATTGTTAATTCAGAGATTCGAGTCTCTCACAGAGAGACTGAATGAATAAAACTGAAAAATTGAGAGACTCGAGTCTCTCGTAGAAANAGACATTTACGTATGAAGGTCGTCTCTGTACTTCCTCCTAATAAAATCTTAAGAAATTTATTTTGCTTTCATATCTCGGCTTCTACACAGTCGATTTTGACAGAAGGTAAGAAGAACTTAATAAAAATAATGAATGAGGAAGTGTCTTCTTTATGTTTATCAATTAAGAGACATTTACGTATGAAGGTCGTCTCTGTACTTCCTCCTAATAAAATCTTAAGAAATTTATTTTGCTTTCATATCTCGGCTTCTACACAGTCGATTTTGACAGAAGGTAAGAAGAACTTAATAAAAATAATGAATGAGGAAGTGTCTTCTTTATGTTTATCAATTAAGAGACATTTACGTATGAAGGTCGTCTCTGTACTTCCTCCTAATAAAATCTTAAGAAATTTATTTTGCTTTCATATCTCGGCTTCTACACAGTCGATTTTGACAGAAGGTAAGAAGAACTTAATAAAAATAATGAATGAGGAAGTGTCTTCTTTATGTTTATCAATTAAGAGACATTTACGTATGAAGGTCGTCTCTGTACTTCCTCCTAATAAAATCTTAAGAAATTTATTTTGCTTTCATATCTCGGCTTCTACACAGTCGATTTTGACAGAAGGTAAGAAGAACTTAATAAAAATAATGAATGAGGAAGTGTCTTCTTTATGTTTATCAATTAAGAGACATTTACGTATGAAGGTCGTCTCTGTACTTCCTCCTAATAAAATCTTAAGAAATTTATTTTGCTTTCATATCTCGGCTTCTACACAGTCGATTTTGACAGAAGGTAAGAAGAACTTAATAAAAATAATGAATGAGGAAGTGTCTTCTTTATGTTTATCAATTAAGAGACATTTACGTATGAAGGTCGTCTCTGTACTTCCTCCTAATAAAATCTTAAGAAATTTATTTTGCTTTCATATCTCGGCTTCTACACAGTCGATTTTGACAGAAGGTAAGAAGAACTTAATAAAAATAATGAATGAGGAAGTGTCTTCTTTATGTTTATCAATTAAGAGACATTTACGTATGAAGGTCGTCTCTGTACTTCCTCCTAATAAAATCTTAAGAAATTTATTTTGCTTTCATATCTCGGCTTCTACACAGTCGATTTTGACAGAAGGTAAGAAGAACTTAATAAAAATAATGAATGAGGAAGTGTCTTCTTTATGTTTATCAATTAAGAGACATTTACGTATGAAGGTCGTCTCTGTACTTCCTCCTAATAAAATCTTAAGAAATTTATTTTGCTTTCATATCTCGGCTTCTACACAGTCGATTTTGACAGAAGGTAAGAAGAACTTAATAAAAATAATGAATGAGGAAGTGTCTTCTTTATGTTTATCAATTAAGAGACATTTACGTATGAAGGTCGTCTCTGTACTTCCTCCTAATAAAATCTTAAGAAATTTATTTTGCTTTCATATCTCGGCTTCTACACAGTCGATTTTGACAGAAGGTAAGAAGAACTTAATAAAAATAATGAATGAGGAAGTGTCTTCTTTATGTTTATCAATTAAGAGACATTTACGTATGAAGGTCGTCTCTGTACTTCCTCCTAATAAAATCTTAAGAAATTTATTTTGCTTTCATATCTCGGCTTCTACACAGTCGATTTTGACAGAAGGTAAGAAGAACTTAATAAAAATAATGAATGAGGAAGTGTCTTCTTTATGTTTATCAATTAAGAGACATTTACGTATGAAGGTCGTCTCTGTACTTCCTCCTAATAAAATCTTAAGAAATTTATTTTGCTTTCATATCTCGGCTTCTACACAGTCGATTTTGACAGAAGGTAAGAAGAACTTAATAAAAATAATGAATGAGGAAGTGTCTTCTTTATGTTTATCAATTAAGAGACATTTACGTATGAAGGTCGTCTCTGTACTTCCTCCTAATAAAATCTTAAGAAATTTATTTTGCTTTCATATCTCGGCTTCTACACAGTCGATTTTGACAGAAGGTAAGAAGAACTTAATAAAAATAATGAATGAGGAAGTGTCTTCTTTATGTTTATCAATTAAGAGACATTTACGTATGAAGGTCGTCTCTGTACTTCCTCCTAATAAAATCTTAAGAAATTTATTTTGCTTTCATATCTCGGCTTCTACACAGTCGATTTTGACAGAAGGTAAGAAGAACTTAATAAAAATAATGAATGAGGAAGTGTCTTCTTTATGTTTATCAATTAAGAGACATTTACGTATGAAGGTCGTCTCTGTACTTCCTCCTAATAAAATCTTAAGAAATTTATTTTGCTTTCATATCTCGGCTTCTACACAGTCGATTTTGACAGAAGGTAAGAAGAACTTAATAAAAATAATGAATGAGGAAGTGTCTTCTTTATGTTTATCAATTAAGAGACATTTACGTATGAAGGTCGTCTCTGTACTTCCTCCTAATAAAATCTTAAGAAATTTATTTTGCTTTCATATCTCGGCTTCTACACAGTCGATTTTGACAGAAGGTAAGAAGAACTTAATAAAAATAATGAATGAGGAAGTGTCTTCTTTATGTTTATCAATTAAGAGACATTTACGTATGAAGGTCGTCTCTGTACTTCCTCCTAATAAAATCTTAAGAAATTTATTTTGCTTTCATATCTCGGCTTCTACACAGTCGATTTTGACAGAAGGTAAGAAGAACTTAATAAAAATAATGAATGAGGAAGTGTCTTCTTTATGTTTATCAATTAAGAGACATTTACGTATGAAGGTCGTCTCTGTACTTCCTCCTAATAAAATCTTAAGAAATTTATTTTGCTTTCATATCTCGGCTTCTACACAGTCGATTTTGACAGAAGGTAAGAAGAACTTAATAAAAATAATGAATGAGGAAGTGTCTTCTTTATGTTTATCAATTAAGAGACATTTACGTATGAAGGTCGTCTCTGTACTTCCTCCTAATAAAATCTTAAGAAATTTATTTTGCTTTCATATCTCGGCTTCTACACAGTCGATTTTGACAGAAGGTAAGAAGAACTTAATAAAAATAATGAATGAGGAAGCGTCTTCTTTGTGTTTATTAATTAAGAGACATTTACGTATGAAAGTTGCCTCCGTACTTTCTCTTAATAAAAATAAAATTCCTTTTTCCTGCCTATTTCGATAGACCTAAAGGATGCATTATTGTGAAATCCGCTCGTAATTTTAAAATTTATTTAAAGCTCTTTAACATAGCGCCGGTCGAAGATGTTTTATGCAAATAGCAGCTTTCGGAAGGGGCATAATTCAGATGGAAAGAAGTTGCGGTAGCGCAAAAGGGGGTGGTTAGGATGAGGCGGGAGTGGTGGCCTCTTATTTCGGGCCTTGATCGAGCTATAAAACACTGTCCGGATGAGCTGCCTTCGGGGAAAAGTCACCGAAGCCGCGACACCTTCCCGACCCTCGTTAGCCCCTTGTCTTCCTCTTCCCGTCCAGGTCACATACAGTACACACACGCCGCAAATTCGGCCCTTTTGCCCCAAAACAACGCACCAAATCGACTTCGATTACAACCGTTTATAATGTGAAAATTTCCTTAAGGGCAAACCGCTCCATCAGCCGGAGATCACTTTGAAGGATTTCTGAACTTCTGAGAAGGGCCAAGAGGATCAATATAAACAATGATGTGCCACTTCATTGTCCATAACTCGTACCTTATTTCTCTAACTATTATAAACTAGTACAGCGGTATTGACAAAATGGAAGAAAAAATAGGGAAAGATAGGAGACGAAAAATTAGAAGAAGTGGCTCATTTTAGGTAGTAAATAGTCAGATAAGGAGTAGTAGGGATATAGCGCAGGGTCGCCTTCAATAAAAAGAAGTCTCTTCTGTCTTTAACAATTAAAAATAATTTCTGTGCTCACTAACGGTTAACATAGAAATTTGAAAGAGGCTGTTAAAGGTGTGTTTGGAGCGCGATGCTGTATGGGTACGAAACATGGACGGTGGGCGCTGCGGAAAAGAAAAGTTTAGAATGATAAAGATACCGTAGATAGAGAAGATTAGAAATGAATAGGTATTAGAAAGAATAGGAGAACGGAGGACTCTATGGAAGTCAATAAAAAATAGACTAGATAGGTTGGTAGGACACGTTCTCAAGCATGAAGATCTAGTCAGAGACATATTAGAGGCAGAAACGGGGGTAGACTTAAATTAGATTACTGTTCGCAAATACATAAGGATGTGGGTTGTTCCAGTTTTAGGGAAATGTGAAGATTAGCTCAGGATAGGAAAGGGTGGAGGTGCGAGTCCAACCAGTCTTAGAACTGACAACCTTGTGATGATGATGATGATTACAAATTTCTTAAAGTAATTTAACGTAAAACGATAATAACTGATATTACCATTGATGTGGAAGTAAAAGGAAATTTAAAGAAAATTGCTCATAATCTCATATGTGAGAGAGAAGACGGCGTGAGTAAATTTAATTACGGAATTATTAGCATCCCAACCGAAAAGCATCGGGGTCTTGATCCTTTACGGAAATTAAAATTCAGGTTTAGTTCCTTTCGCAAATAATTAAATTCTTCTTGTCCCAAGCTTGTTTGGAAGGGAAGCGGGGAGGGGGGCGTTTGGGAAGATATAGAAGAAACGGTGGGATAACGGGAACGAAGAGGAGCAAAGAGAACTCGGCTAAAGTTGTTTACAAAACATCTAAGTTCGCGAGACTTTTGCTTATGGAAGTCTGACGTAAATCCGAACCTCCGAACAGTATTGCCCGGGTTTTCTATATCTCTCTAAATTTATATGTGTATACAATATATCTATAGAGGGAGAGAGATGGAGAGAGAGAGGGAGAGAGAGAAGAAACTCTCCAACGGAACATTAACATGCAAATTCCCGTTCTTTGTGTTTTCTAGACGAACACAAGGAGAGAGGGACGAATGTTCCTGTTGGCGATGCCGCTTCGCTGCCGCATAACGACGCTGCCACTTAGGGCGGTTTGCATTAGACCGACGCGACGAGTAGCGATGCGCTGCCGCGCTCTGCGCTTTACGTGTTCTCGAAAGCGTGTTTACTTTGATTACTTCGGGCAAAATTTGTCAATGCAAATTCTTAGCGACTCTTTCTGAGATCATCAGCGTCACGAACATGGTCGTCGGAATGTACCACGACACACCATCCGAAACGAGAGAATTTAAAAGCTGGAAAAGCTGCGGCTTGTGGAGCGCCACGTTTTCGTTTCCATTATAACTAGAAGCTGTTGCAACTCAACGTATTGCTTTTTTGTATATCTGTATAAAGAGCAACAGCCAGTTAGAGCTGGGGCTGCAACGTAGAGAAGTAAAAGTCAGACAGGGTTTGCACACTGTTACCGAAAATGATTGTTAAAGGTGTATGTTTGGAGCGCGGCACTGTACGGGTGCGAAACATGGACGGTGGGTGCGGCTGAAAAGAAAAGGTCGAAATGTGGTGTTACAGGAGAATGATGACGATACCGTGGATAGAGAAGGTTAGAAATGAAGAGGTATATTAGAAAGATTAGGACAACAGAGGACTCTATGGAAGTCAATAATAAATAGGTAGGACACCTTCTCAGACAGGAGGTTTAGTCAAAGACATATTAGAGGCAGAAACGGGAGTTAGAAGGGGTAGACCTAGATTAGTTTTAGGAAAATGCGAAGATTAGCTCAGGATAGGAAAGAGTGAAGGTGCGTGTTCTACCAGTTTTAGGACTGACGTCCTTATGATGATATCTAAATATAAACATACGGCAAAACTTGAAGGAAGTATTCCGTGGGTTATTTTAAGTATAAGTAGTTCCTTGATAATCTTTATTTCCAAGATACAGGACGATAAATAGTCAACAATAATTTATTATCTTAATATTACCTGATAAAGTTCTTAATCTACAAGAACTGTTGAAGAAGACTATCATCAGCTAGGGTGCATGCCTTTAACATCTCCTTAACTTTAAACTTGGTAACAAACAAAGACATACATTTTACGATTCAAATACATACTAGCAATAAGTAAATCGAATTATTATTTTCGGATAGCAAGAAGATTTGATTAAGAGTATAATTTGAATGATGATCTACCATTTTCTATTTCTTTCCTTTTTAATGCTCGATTGAGGTGTAAAGGTCTCGATTTTAAGTTCAGTCAAAAGAATTATTCTGGATTATAATCTTCTCTACAAAAGAAATTTGCGAAATAAGCAAGTGTCTGTGAGAAATACAATCTCCAATAACGAAGTCGCGAACTTATGACTTGAACTGCATACCTTTTGTGAGTATAAGGACTGTTGGACAAATTTTTGAGCATTTGTCTTTATTACGAGAAATGGTAGAGGATTGAGACAAGCAAGAGCAAGCAGAAATTTTTGTAATGCTATTGGATTATGGCTACAGCTATCCCAGGAAACTTTATATCTTTTCATTACTATTCCTATATAGCAGCGAAACCTCTTTTCAAGTTTGGAAAATACATTTTTGGCTCCTACGAAGATAATTTTAAGCTATTATGGAATTAAAATAGTCATACCATTATTTACAATACAGATAATTTTCTAAAATAGTAGCAAATATGTGAAATGCTCGACGGTGACATTTTCACGAAATGTTTGATGCATTGATTTCTATATTTATGTGAATTCAACATATGAAACTTTTGTGACACAGCCCGGTATCTTCATCCCCTGGAGTTTCCCTTGTTACTCATAGAGAGTCTCCTCTGCGGAGAGGAAAGTAATTTATAATCCGAATCCCCACTTTGCCGATGACGCGCGGTTATCGTTAGGAATCTCAGAAAGTGTATCTATTACATTTAGCCTTTATGACACGAAATAAAACTGATTGCTATCTTAATAAACGACCAATCTTGTTAACCTCCCTCCGAACCGTCCGTCGCCACCTCGTTCCCCATCTTAATCTTCCTTTTTTTTTGTTTCACTTGTTCAATTTGCACAGGATCAAATGGACGCGTATAAAAGAAAACTTTTAACAGTTTACTGCCTTCTTGATTGTGGTGCGGCAATTCATCCATTCGCGGAGGTGGTCATATAAAGAAAGATATCAAACTGAAAGTAAAATTGACTCCGAACTCCATCAGCGACTGAAGCAATTTAGTTTTCGTGGAATGTAATTTACTTAATGACTGAAACTGTTTGATGAAATTGATATTTTGAATGTTTTTTGAAGTGAAACGGTAGGGTAAATTCGTTTCATGCGAGTTGCAATGTTACGAAATCATGCAACTCATTTCCCCCGCTGTCTGTCCCTATGTATGTTTAGATCTTTAAAACTACGCAACGGATTTTAATGCGGTTTTTTATATAGATAGAGTAATGCAAGATGAAGGTTTATATGTATAATACATGCATAATATAGTAGAGAAACACTGATAATTTTAGAGGTTTGTAATGTGATGTCGTAAATAAACACATTTTTTGCGCTTACATTGCAAACGCTGGCTGAATCCTACGAGATAGAAGTTTCACTTCAGTAGCGTGTTGTAGTTTTTCTGACGTGACAACGTCTTATAATTCGATGGAGCCGGCTGCACGCACGAAAAAACATGACTCATGCGGCGTTACCTCGCTCTGAGGCGTTCCATTTAAGGCTTGAAGTGCAAGCGAGAGTGCGGAACGAGCGACAAAGAGGCACAATCGGCCTCCGCGTTCGGCAGCGTTGGACATCTGTCTCTCTCCTACTTGAGTGAGCGATGCGTCCGCGTGGACAGCTATACAATAATACATTTCCATTTACCTCCTTCTCTATATCCATACAAAATATCTATCAAACAAATAAAATTAAAATTTTCTTTTGAAAAATGAAACCATTCCATCAGTATTTTCTTATGACGTTGTCACGTTCAACTATCGTCAGTAAACCGACTTTACAGACAACCGATTTTTTTTTTATAAACTTCTCGTTTCTCACCCCTGACTTAAGCATTCAAGGCTTAGTGTGTTCATGTTCTGATATTTAATCGTAAGAACAACACAAGTCCGATGGTAATTTATTGTTGAAATGCATAGTTTTTCATTAAGGAACTCGGGATTTCCGATTCTGGAAGCATTCTGGACCCTTTATCGTTCGTTTTACTGGAGATACATGGAAGGCACGTAAAGGGCAGCATCCCTTAAGTACCAGTTTTTTGATGGTTAAAGAACAGGTCGGACGTTTGGCGCCACGGTTTACGTGTCCCAAGACCGCCGACGACAACGGCGTCGCTGTACGTCCTCCCTCGTCTACGCCACGGGGATAAAACATTTATTTATATGCCTGAGGCAAAAGGAACTGACGGGAATTGAACATATACACAAACCCTTGCCTTCTGTGTCGCAATTTCAGTAAAAGTATTTTATATTAAATCGGAACTTTACATCTCATCACTTACGTCACCTAAAATACATCAGGTTACTGAAACATACAAATGATGAAGGGAGAAAACAAGTGAGAGATTGTGCTGTCTTCCTTTTATATCTAAGAAATTTGAAAATCGATTTTTTTACTTCCGAACTACGTAATCTTTGTTAGGTTTCCGATTGGTTCTTAAAGAAACAATGCGAATTTTAAACTTTTTGTATATTACAAGCGAAAACTCTTGTGATTTAGAGGATAGAATAAGTTAGGGTGTTCGTATCAGAAATTTATTTTATTATGCAGCAAAAAGTCCTACGTTTTTTACTGGACTCTCAACCTGAATTACCACGCGATTCCCTGTGGCACAAATTCGAAATTTTAACTGTATACAATTTTATTTTTCATCTTACTGTTCTTTAGTGTTTCAATTAACTCTGAAAGTATGTAAAATCCAATGCTTCGTATCCTTTCGCTGTTCGCGGACGTTGAGTGCTTTAATCGTAAATTTAAAAGCATCGGATATCCCGGGCTTTGAAGTGGTAGACAAATTGCCTTCTCGCTGACCAATATACGTGAAGTATCTGTTACTAAATAACATTTATCTATTTCAAATGTAACTTCGGATACCTACTTACCTAGTCAGTGGCGGATGTACTGCTAATATTTACTAGAAAATTTAATCCAATCCTAAGATCGTTCCTAGAATCAAACTGGTCTATAACCGTCTCGGTAATTCGGTTAGCTTTTATTTACATATAATTTTTCAATTGGAAGCATCGGCTGTGTACCTTAAATAGGGCTGAATACTATCAGGAATGAACAAAGTTTTGTAATTTTTATTGTACTGGGTGTCTAAACATTAATGTGGTAACAAGCTGTTGATCGGCACTTTTTACATTCTCCATGAATATAGACGTTCAGCTGCTCTCGCAATCCGCTGTACTAATACCTGTGTTGCTGATTCACGGCCAGGACCGGCTTCGGATTGCAAACGCGCTGTTTTACCCACCATGCCGTTCCTTATTATGTCTTCTAAAGCTTGCTACTTATTTTAGAAGCACCCTGTATACAAACAAGTAAATGCGATCGAAACCGGCTCGGCCCAGTGTGCCGAAAAAGCAATAAAAGCGAATTTTAATCGCAACACAGCCCATTAGCACATCACTAAATATACCTATGCGATAAAATATATTACATCATAGCGCGTGCAATATAAACATTCTTGTTTGATTGGTCGAATAAATCTGCCTGGCGGTCGTAAATATTAAATTGCGAATTAAATTTTGGTCTTCCTGTCGGCAACGGCTCGGCCGGGCAACGGGCAGCGGCGGACGCATTCGGGCCGCGCTTGCACACAGGAAACATGCCGCAAATTTAATCGAAAATATTTACTCTATCAAACACACGTCCGTATAAATTTCAAAATAAATATTGTTCGTGACAGCGGAAGAATTGCACTGGTCACACACATCGAACGGACACACGCGCGTCACCCTTATACCAGTTGGAATCGTTCAACTACTAGCACCGAATATAACTTTACAATATTGGTACAGCCCATTTCAATTTGTTTGAATTGTGACCTTGAAGAAATCTGCGCCAAGATAGAAAGAATACACACTAGGCGTGAGCAAGACAGAAATAGTTGGAACAAGCTTGAACGAGCAGAACTCTCGATGGTCGGTCTTAGGAGATCGGTTAGAACTCTACAGTACTAGACGAAAATGTTTAGCAATTTCTTAAAACAAAAATGTATATAAATTAACAATAGAAAACAAAGTAAAAGTTTTATAGGTGTGTAGAACGTTAAGTTAATTCACTTGTTACTATTTTTGGCTAAATATGCTTTTAAATAAAACATATTCTTAAATTTTAACGAGGCAGTTTAAATAATTTTGCAAATGGTACTGTACACTTTTGTCTAGTTCTCGCTCGATGATCGGTGGAGAAATGAGCTCCGTAGACAAATATGATTGAATTTGAATTGAAATTGTAATTGGTTAAGTGCTTCTATTTCAGTTTTTATGACGTCGTTTTTAAGCAATATTCGGTAAAGGTCTAGATGATGGCCCCCACCCCTTTCGGGGGGGTCGAAAGAGGAGGTCTCTCCTACCACTGTACCATAAAAAGTTCGTGGCGGTCTCATCCCCATAAAAAGTTATGGGGGTTGAAATTTGATTATTTTCATACACTATAATTCAAATAAAATTCAATAAAAAAATTATTTTTAAGCGGGTGGAGGTGGGGGATCGAAAGAGGGTGGTCACTTGAACAAAACCCGATAACCTAACCTAACCTACCCTATTGATAAAGATATTTAAATAATGTTTTATATAACTTTCTCAATATTTTTATGTATTTTTAATTATGACTATATAAATATTTACATGCCTTGAAATGTATAAAAATTGGCATTTTTATTAACTTTGAACCCCCACAACTTTTTATGGGGGTGAGACCGCCACGAACTTTTTATGGAGTGACCTCCTCCTTCGATCACCCCCACCCTAATCCCCTAAGGTGGTGGGGGCCGTCATCTAGACCTATACCCAATATTCATCTTCGACGTTTCTCTTTATGGGCTAGTAGTCTGGTAAAAATGGACTGCTGAAAATTTCTTCAAGAAACTTGCTGAACCATTTGAAATAAGAGAAACTAATTAAAATTTGTGAGATTGTCTCCTTTTGGAGTATCTACTTATAAAATTAGGACTTCATGAATTACCAAACAAAGAAAAAATACGTTGTTTCAAAGGAACAAGAGTTAACATTAGGACTGAATTATACCGGTGACGATAGTAGGTAACGGCTGTGACGGTTGTTGTAGAGACGTCATGTCCACGTTGTTGCATAATATATATGTATATATATACAATATATACGAATGTAAACAAACAAACCGGTCGCGTATTGTCATATAATTCAGTTTGGCGTTTGTGATCCAGCGAAGCAAATCGCGATAGTTTGCCATATTACGGACGCGCCGAATCTAGTGTGCGTATTTACTGGACCGATTTGTGCACACAGAAAGGATTTAATGCGACAGAAGCACCTATACATTCAATAATACGGCGCTGGCCATTAAATTTCAGTTCGCAGAGTAGCGTCGCGACGCGACGCGAACGATGCCGCTGCGACAGGAATGTAACACACAATAAATGAGCGGTTTCAATATGTATCTATGGGAAACAACATGGACATACAACGATCTCTAATTCAAAATTGATCAAATGGTTATTGTACAGTAGCATTAGGTATCTACATGGTAGAAGGTTTCGAAGAAAATTTGGGTAAATGTCTAGATGGTGGGTGGGATCGAAAGAGGAGGTCTCTCCCACCACTGTACCATAAAAAGTTCGTGGCGGTCTCACCCCCATCAAAAGATGGTGTGGACCTTCGAGGGTGAGGGCCATCATCTAGACCTTTACCAAATTTTTTTTTACATAAATAAACACAGTACCTTACAGGTTTTTTATGAAATATTTTGCCTATATGGTGTTTAGATATTGAAAGTTCTGACCTCAGATCTTCAAGGAATCTTTATTAAGGGTTATTTGTGATGAATGACAAGATAAATTGAAGAAACGAAACTTCTAGTATCTAAACTTACGGTCAATAGATTTATCAGTTGTTGAATCCTCTAAAATCTAATGTTTGAACAATTTTTTTATTATATTTGTAAGGTTTTAAATGTTTTTAATGATTTTTTTCGTACCTACTATAAAACCTAAAGAAATTTAGAAGAACCCAGAGGTTTTCAACAAAGAATTAGTCAGTGGTTTTCAGTTATCAATCGATGAGTTTTAAGAAAACAAAAGCAAAAAATGTCCAGGACATCGTCGATTTAATGGGAAAATTTGGACGCGGAAAGGATAGCATAAAACAGGGCAGTCACTATGCATACGTATTCTGAATGTATACGGTGCTTGAAGTGTATAGGTACATAGACATGTATTACAGTAGAAATTTTGCCGTTACAGTTGTTGTATACGGAATACGTGCTGATTAGCTAGTTCGGTGTCAACATGGCCGCCGAATGAATTCATGCGTTTTAATATAACGTCCGCTCTATGAAATCGCATGCGGACGCTCGTTCTAGTTACATCATTACGATTCCATACAATGAGTGCAATAATTTCGGGCCGTATACACAATTCCAGTCGACCACCGCCGACCTGTCGTAAACGGACAAATAATTCCATTTCAAGCCATGGATAGGTTTCGATATATATATGCATTCAAACAGTCGGCTACATATACGCACACACACACACACACACACGTGAATGTGAAATTACTACGTTCATGTCGTCGGCAAACGCTTTGTAGAATTAACCGGACGTAAAGAATGGTTTTCCTCATTACCAGTACAAACACAGGCATGAATCGGAGGATTTATTTTGCACAAATTTACAAAGACAGAACGGTGAAGGTTTATTTCAACTTTATACCGTTCGGACATCAACGGTTTGATGTTAACGGCTCTTATCAAGCCAAATTAAACCCGGATTTAAAAATTTAGTGTGTTTCCTGTCAAAATGGGAGAAGAATGGGTTGAAATTGCCTTACGGTTGGAACTAGTATCAAATGTTAAATTTATACTATTCAAACATCATCATCATCATAAAGTCGTCAGTCCTAAGACTGGTTAGACACGCAACTCCACTCTTTCCTATCCTGAGCTAATCTTCGCATTTCCTATTCAATAAAACTTGAACAACCCACAACTATTTGCCAACAGTAGTCTAATCTAGGTCTACCTCTACTCCTTCTAACTCCCATTTCTACCTCTACCCGAGATAAAAATGTTCAGTCTCTCAGAGTCTCTGAAAGCGAGACTCGAATCTCCGTCTCTCATCGAGTCTCTCTGGTGTCGCTGAGAGAGACTGTCAAAAAAACTGTTTAGCGTCTCTGAACGAGAGACTCGAGTCGCTCATAGAAAGATCCTCATTTCGTATCCAGTCTCTGAACGAGAGATTCGAATCTCTGAACGAGAGACTCGAATCTCTCAATAAGTGGTGTCTTGATGGACATGGTTAAAATTTTCTAAGTTCAACATATTTCAGAGATCCCAGTGTTTCTACGAGAAACTCGAGTCTCTCAATTTTTCAGTTTTATTCATTCAGTGTCTCTGTGAGAGACTCGATTCTCTGAATTAACAATTTTATCGTTCGAGTCTTTCATACAGAGACTGTGAGAGATCCATAAAAACACCTAGGCAATAATTGAGAGACTGAAAGACTGTGAGAGACGCTCTCAGAGACGCTGAAAGACTCTGAGAGACTGCCTGAGAAGGTGTCCTACCAACCTATCTCGCCTTTTCCTTATTGACTTCCATAGTGTCCTCTGTTCTCTTCTCTATCCATGGTATCCTCATCATTCGCATGTAACACCACATTTCGAACGCTTCTAACCTTTTTTTTTCCGCCGCGCCTACTGTCCATGTTTCGCACCCGAACAGCGCCGGGCTCTTAACAAACACCTTCAACAATCTTTTTCGAATTTCTAAATTAACCGTTCGCGAACATGAAAGTGACTTTATTTAAGGCGACTCAAACACAAATGTGACATTAATTCTGTTTCAACCCGCTACAAATCTTAATTACCTATCCTCATATTGGAGATTAGGTATATGTAACTACTGCATATCAATAAAGGTGTTTGATTGTATTTTGTTATATACAAATATAAAATTACGGTGGAACAGTAATTTCGTTGTGCTAATATTATTCGTAGATGTTAATTTCCGGCAAATTCATTTCTGATATCTCTCTGTTTCAATCTGTACAACATTTGTATTGACAATGTGAACTGTAATACCTGTTTCGGTTTGTTTACGTAACTAGTTGAATAAATATTTCCTCTCTGCGTAACTATTGTCTCTACACGATAATTTGTCACCAATCTTTTAACAAGTGAATTTACACAGAGAGAGAAGGGGTTTTACCACCGTCTCACCCCTTACAAGGAAAATTTAGAAAATTGTGGGTGTCCTCCAAATAAGTAATAAAAGTCATAAGGGTAAATGTCTAGATGATGGGTGGGTGGGACCGATAGAGGAGGTCTCCCCCACCACTGTACCTAAAAAAGTTCGTGGATCGAAAGAGGGTGGTCACTTGAACAAAACCCGATAATCTAACCTAACCTAACCTAATCTAACCTAACCTACCCTACCCTACCCTATTGATAAAGATATTTAAATGATGTTTTATATAACTATCTCAATATTTTTATGTACTTTTCATTAGTTTTACCTTTGAATATTGTTTAAGAATGACTATATAAATATTTATATGCCTAGAAATGTATAAAAATTAACTTTGAACCCCTATAACTTTTTATGGGGGTGAGATCGCCACGAACTTTTTAGTACAGTGGTGGGGTAGACCTCCTCTTTCGATCCCCCCATCCCCACCCCTAAAGAGAGTGGGGGCCATCATCTAGACCTTTACCGTCATAAGGAGTTTATAAGAAGCTACAGTAGGATTTTTAAAATTTCAATTTAATTTATTTTTCCGATTGTGTTTTATTGCAAAAGTAACGGATAAGAACAATTTGTTTTTTGTTATGGTGACACGTCCAAGAGACATCCAATTTTCACAGCGTCGACATCGTAACGAATAACGACGCTCTCTGCGGAGTCCGGCGAAGGGGGAGGGTACCCCTTGAGGCCATGTTCATCAAGCTATGATGGCAGTAACACACCTTTCCAAGAATGAGATGAAAAACAATCGCGCGGTCGCTGACAACCTTCATCGGCAAACGAATGAGAGAACAAATCACCACCGGTGGTTAGGGCGACATCATTCCTTCGGGCTGTGATAGATGATTACAAGGATTTTTCGGGAACGCGACGAAAAATCAGAGAAAGTGAAACGGACCAAAAAAAATCCCGACGTTCGTCGGTTTAATAATTATCTTTCGGAACATTTTCTAAGAAAGATATGCACATTTTACAGGATAACAAAAAAAAAAAGAAAACTGAATGTAATATTGATTTTACTTTCAGAGAAAATTAACAATAAAAAATAAAATTATATAGGAACATTTTATATCTGAAATATATATGTAGGTTAGAACTTGTTTTAAAACTGTTAATATTCATTCTCTTTTTGTTTACAGATTTTCGTGGAACGAAGCCGGAATTGGATTTTTGTTTGGTAAGTTTTCTTATTTTTCTTATTGCTTCAGAAAAACTGAAAATTTTATTTCGATAGCTGCACCCACAATTTAATAAATAGTAAAGTTCCTGATCCATGTTTTTATTGGTTGTTAATAAAAATAGGTATAAATAATGTAGGCAAAAAGTAAAATACACAATATTTCGTTTTATAAAATTATAAGGTGCTTACATACGTACTTATTCTTTTCATGCAAATGAAATAACGCAATTTTTTAAAAAATAAAATTGTAGGCTGTATGATATATATAGAAATTCGTTTTTATGGAGATGTTTTCCCTATTTCTGTTCTTGCTTTTAGCAGGATTTTACTCTGTATGAAATACTCCAAGGGGGATTTGTTTAAGTAGTACCTATATCAAAATATTTGTACAAGTTATGCTAACATACCGTCCTTTAATATTACGAAAATAGCGGAGCTTTTTCGCAGATATCTTGCATCAAAGATCGACAAGAATTTTCAATCCGGAACAAAATCAAGTCGAAGGTATTTCACCGAACGGACTTCCGCATTTATTTTTTGATATTAAAATAACTTCTCGAGTAGATACATTTTTCTGCACCTATAAAAATGTTATTTTCTCAGCCCTTGTCTAAGGGTGTAGATGCAGACAGCAATAGAAAACACATTAGTGAAGGATTATATTAACATATGACACAAGACTAGTGAATTGTTCTTGGCTGAATGGTTAAAAATTTGATGAAAGGCATCAAAAAGAATTTTTTTGTTTTCGATTTAAAAACGAGAATTTGCATAATACATAAAGGATTGCTAACGCATGCAAAAGTAGTGGTGTCATTTTCGGAGGTTGATGTTACTTTTAAAACACCGTGATCGGGTGCTAAATGATGATAATAACGCATCAAAGGCCGCGATTGACCAAAAACCAACGGAACGATCAATTATTCTATTATTATCGTTTCAACGGCACACTCAATCCAAATGATCTCGCCACATAATAACCCCCCATAAAATTTTACGTCCTCAACTCGAATCAATACACTCAACGACCAGCAGTAAAATCATGAATAGGAAGGCAGTTAATCTGAGACGTAACGGGCCAGTTTAAAAGCTCACAAAACGCGTCAAAGTATAACGCTTAAAAATAACATTTACATTGTTAACTATTTCGTCTGCACCACAGTATTGTCCATTGAACAGTTTGGAATATTTACCGAGCATCGGACACAAAGAACACAAAACAAAGAACTAACACAGTACGTTGTGGACTCAAGGGGGTGATCAATTAAATATTTTACGAGCTAGAAAATAATGCGTTACTATTATCCATATCAGATATGGTTCATAACAGATGTAAAAGTCAATCAGACCATACGTATTTTTCGTAATTTTATTGGTACAAAGTATAAAAAATGGAGCATGTAAGTTTTGCCCTTAATAGGACATAAACAATCAAAAAAACTATCACTTATGTAAAATTAAGTATCAATCAAAATAAAGCATTTACTTTCAAATAAAAGTTAGAAGCGAAAGGTTTCGCTACAATTCGTATTCATAATCTATTCCTATTCCTTGCAAGGAAATGCATCGAATTAATAAAGTAAATGGTACAGATTACCCCCTACCCCCTGCCGAATCAACGTGTGTGTTCCGTTACAGCTGTTTATTTTATTTGTTTAATATACGAGGGTGGATTGATAAGTTTCCGGCCTAACCAAGAGATGACGCCACTAGGCCTACCTTGAGGTGACATTCTATAGTACCATCCTTGGATAGCTTGTAGCTATAGTTTCAGCCCGATCTCCTTGCTAGTGTAGGTTTGACAGCACGCTGAACAAGACGCCTCTGTGGTTTTCGTAAAAATGGAAAAGCAGGAAAATCGTGCTGTCATCAAATACTTTTATTTGAAGGGGTTAACGCCGAAGGAAATTAAAAAAGAGATGGACTCAACACTGGGGACATCCTCCCCGTCATATTCAACCGTTAAGCAGTGGGTTTCCGAGTTTAAAAAGGGTCGTGTGAGCACCTCTGATGGGCCTCGCTCAGGACGCCCCGTTGAGGTCACAACTCCAGATATGATCGAAAAAATTCATCAAAT
Organism: Agrilus planipennis; assembly: GCF_000699045.2. NCBI lineage: Eukaryota > Metazoa > Arthropoda > Insecta > Coleoptera > Buprestidae > Agrilus > Agrilus planipennis. The sequence continues at coordinate 551,200 of NW_020438943.1, forward strand.
AGTGCTGGGAGACCGCAGATTGAAAGTGCGTGAGATAGCTGAGACCTGTAAGATGTCATATGAACGTGTGCAACATATTTTGCACCAACATTTGCATATGGAAAAGCTCTGTGCAAGATGGGTGCCGCGTTTGCTAACAGTCGACCAAAAATTGATTCGAAAAAACATTTCTACCGCAAATTTGTCATTGTATAAGCGTAATCCAAGCGAATTTTTGCGTCGATTCGTAACCGTTGACGAAACGTGGGTCCACCACTACACTCCTGAAACCAAAGAACAGTCTAAACAGTGGATTGGACCAGGGGAACCAACTCCAAAGAAGGCAAAAACAATTTTTTCGGCGAACAAGGTTATGGCTACTGTTTTTTGGGATGCAAGAGGTATTATATACATTGATTACCTTGCAAAGGGTAATACTATCACTGGTCAATACTACGCAGACTTATTGCAACGTTTGAGCCACGAGGTGAAAATTAAACGACCTCATCTGGCGAAGAAAAAAATCTTGTTTCATCACGATAACGCACCAGCGCACACGTCAATCGTTGCGACGGCTAAAATCAACGATCTAAAGTTTGAATTGATGCCGCACCCTCCTTACTCTCCAGACCTAGCCCCGAGTGACTATTTTCTGTTCCCTAATCTCAAAAAATGGCTTGGCGGTAAGAGATTTGCGGACAATGAAGAAGTAATCGAAGCTGTAAATGGTTATTTTGAGGAGCTTGACGAATCAGTCTATAGAGATGGCATTAATAGACTGGAACACCGCTATGAGAAATGTATCAGCCTTGGAGGAGATTATGTTGAGAAATAAAAAAAAAAAATTTTTAAAAACCTTGTTTTTCTTGGTCAGGCCGGAAACTTATCAATCCACCCTCGTATTTACTTGTGCAGTGTTGAAAGTTATCAAATTTAACATAGTTTGCACAATAACGTAGAAATATTTTCATTTTCTAAATCTAAATAACGTTTTAAAATCTGATTCTCGTGATGTAAGTCTTGGTTTGTAGTATTTTCTTGTATGTAAAAGCACCATATCAACCATAACAAACACAACACTGGTTCTACACAACCAAAGATTACTTATACAAGTCCTTTTAGATAGATTTTAATACAAAAACAGTCATACAAATACATAAATTTTTATATTACAAGCTCTGTGATACCTGGACAGCTACTGAAAAGTTGAAAAGAGCGAAAAAAGTTGTTGTGAACTTTTTTTAGAAGCAAAAATCCTTTAGTTTTTGAACAGACGCTTCTTTTTATAAATACAAATTATGTTCACTTTAAAGCTAACCCTCGAAGCGAAACCTTTTCTTTCGCTTTTTCTTATGCCTATACCTTAAAAGGATTACCTCAATTTTTGGAACCAAAAGATAAGACTTCTTTTTATAAATACCACATATTATCCTTTTTTGTCTGACAAAATTAACCTGCAACTAAATGGACAGTTACTGCTGGACTCCTAACCCCCCCCATCAGTTTTACATTCTAATTTCTATCTACGTAAAAGCTCCGGTCACTTTGATAATAAACAAGAAACAACGAGGGTCGTTCCGAATCCGGACACGTCCCGGGCTCCCGTTGCAAGAACAAGCAGCGACGCCCGCAGGATCGGATGGACCCTGCGGCAGGATCACAAGGAGCAGTAAGACGTCGTCCTGGCGGCGCCAGACTCACGACGCCAACATAATCCATCGTCGAATTCGGGAGTCGAAGGGCGAACGAAGGAACAGAAGAACAAGAGGGACAACACAACAAAGACAACGCACAGTGGGGGTGAAAATATAAACAGAATAGGGGTGCGATATTTTTGAAACAAACACGGTGAATTAATTGAGCTGATTCACAGTCGTTTTGGGGACAATTACCACGTTGTGACCCAAATTTACAACACTCAATACTCTATAGAGTTAATTACGTATATTTCATTATTTTATGCGTTACGTTTTTTACCGTTTCGTTCTACTGTGCTACGGATACGTATTCACGCGTAAAAGACGTGATAGCACACATTCGGTGTGCGTCCTGGGGCGCGTCGAGATGCCACGCGTCACGGCGTTCCGTTGCGTCCCTGTTGCTGCTGCCGCGGAGTGGGAGATGTCCTTTTTACCACCGTCTACTGGCGGCGGCAGGAATTGCTTCCAGGCGACTTCATGAATTTTTAGCACGAAACCGGCATCCAGATTGGATGGCTGAATTGATAAAAGGTCACACAGGAATATTAAATCATCCCATTAGAAGCGAAGTTTGTTTATTTGAAATGGTTTCGCTCGTGAACCAAAATGGATTTTACTTAGCGAAAGTTTTATGGCCCATGCAGGAAAAATATAGAATTTATTACTTTTCGGCTTATTTTGCTCATTTAGTAAGGAGTAGTGTCTAAATTGACATCAGAATTGTCATGTTTTGAATGTTGAATTGTTGTGCCTTTTTAACAACGTTTAAATGCTGCATAGGCTGAATGGACTTTACATTGATCACTGGTCATAATACATTATCAGGGAGCGACTGAATTTTCTGATTATCAGTTGGAATTTGAAGCGATTCAGTGGCTGAATGGATACTAAAACGGTCAAGGGTCAAAATACATCAAGAAAGTCACGTGTCACTGAAGTATTACATAGAAGTTACTTGTAGGTGCCTTTTCTTCGGTAAAAGTAACTTGAAGTTTTGCGGTGGCTAAATGGATTTTAAAACGGCAAGGGGTCAAAATACATTAAGAAAGGCACGTGTCATTGAAGTATTACATAGATCATAGAAGTTACTTGTATAGGTGCCTCATCTTCGGTAAAAGTAACTTGAAGTTTTGCGGTAGCTAAATGGATTTTAAAACGGCCAGGGTTCAAAATATATTAATTGTAAGAAAGGCACGTGTCATTGAAGTATTACATAGATCATAGAAGTTACTTGTATAGGTGCCTCATCTTCGGTAAAAGTAACTTGAAGTTTTGCGGTGGCTGAATGGATTTTAAAACGGCCAGGTGTCAAAATACATTAAGAAAGCCACTTGTAGATGCTTTATTTGCAATAAAAGAAAATTATATTTATAAGTTGGAGACTTGTCGGAGGATGGCCATCACCGTTTTCATTAACGATCCCATCTGTGCATCCCCCGTCGTTAAAGCAATAAGAAAATAGAATCCGGTGCGAGTTCTCTCAACTAACCCCCGTCGTAACTGCTCGACGAACGTTAAAAACCATTTGAACGAACGAGCAGCCAAACGGACGAATTGTTTCGGCACATTCTCCTCCTCTCTTTCTCTTTTATGCACTAAATATAATGGCACTTGTAAAATAACAATTCGAAACAAACGACCGACAATGAATGTGAAAGTTGAAGGCGCAAAGGAGCGAGTCCGATGCTGTCGTCTCCCGTCCCGTCCCGTCCGTTCGATAAAATAACAACCCGAAAGTTCGGATATGAAGCAGAATGAAATCGGTAAAATGATTTTATTGGTCGTATAACGCCTTCTGACAATGGCGAGCGAGAATCATCGAGGGTGTCGTTAACCGGTAATTAAATGACGTGCCGAATGGACTTTTTAACCGCGTCTCAATGACTAAATAGTCCTGGAAAATGAAGAGAAACAACACACCCCTATTACAATAATAGTCCGACGATCTGCGACGTACTATCACAAAGATAGATACCAGATACCGGAACTGTCTCTATATAAAAAATTCAGACCAGAAATATTTTCATTTGTTTAATTCAAATCATCGTCATTATGAGGTCGTCAGTCCTAAGATTGTTGATTTCCTATTTGTGAACAGTAATCTAATCTAGGTCTACCTCTACTCCTTATAACTCCTGTTTCTGCATCTAATATGTCTCTGACTAGACCTTCATGCCTGAGAAGGTGTCCTACCAACCTATCTCGCCTATTTTTTATTGACTTCCATAGAGTCCTCTGTTCTCCTATTCTTTCCAATACCTCTTCATTTCTAACATTTTCTACCCACGATATCCTCATCATCCGCCTATAACACCACATTCCGAACGCTTCTAACCTTTTCTTTTCCGCCGCTAACACTGTCTATGTTTCGCACCCGTACAACGCCGTGCTCCAAACATACGCCTTTAACAACCTTTTCCGAATTTCTAAATTAACAGTTCGCGAGCCTAGACTTTTATTTAGTTAATTTTCGTTTATAATACATAAGTATGTGACGTATGCTATAAGAATTTTGTTTCAATTTGTGTCAAGAGGTAACGACCCCCAATAGAAAATAAGACGATTGTAGAAAAGAGAATCTTTTGAAGGTTCCCCGTAGATATAGGATAATTCTTGCACCCTTTCCGATAGAGCCGGTTCGTCGCCTTAAAAAGGACAAACTAATAACAATAAATGCTGCCGCATTTCTAATGGAGACCGTTCGGCATAATTCCTAAACGAAGAAAACATACCTATAATTTTGATGGAATGGCAATTTTTAATTGGTCCACGGGGTGAAATTTGCCGTTCACAAACCCCGGGGTGAACAAAATGGAAAGCACTTTGTCTTTTATTTGAACGACTGCAGAGGAAATTTTTAAATACATAGACAAGAACATCCAAATTCAGATACAATCAAAAACATCCTTCTGCAAACCAAACAACAAACATCATTTTGCTGATGCCTTTGATATTATTGCTGTTTCTGTCTGAGAAATGGCAATACTAATTCACGGGTAGAATCCTCCCCTTCAAGGACAATAGACTTCATCACATAAAATTATAGGTATATGTGTGTGTGCCTCCTACAACAATTACAGTCTTTCGTCCTACTTTATGGCTCCTTGAGAAAATTTGCGACAGAATTACTTTCCCAGATCCGCCCTCTATCAACTAGGGGAAAAGGGAAATGTGAAAATAAAATAACTACAATTTACGAAGGACTGAAAGGGATAATTTAGTGGTTGGGGCATTTTTGTACAAGCAAATAAACAAAAGTAATCAGAAAAATGCGTTAAATGAATTAAAGAATTCGTCATCATGGTGGTCAATCGGAGACTTTCACTCTTTCTCGTCCTGAGGTTTTAGTCAAATTCCTCCAAAACTACGTCCAATATTTCTTTGCTTCTCTTTACTCCTGTTTTTGCTTCCAGCATGTCTTTAAGTAGCCCTTCATGTTTCAGAAGAGGTTTTATCATGCATCTACTGCTTATATCATATTTATAGCTTTTGTGACTTTCAAGTTATGGATTAAGTAAGTTAATATTTATTTATTTGCTGTGGTTGTCTCAAGTCTTTCGAAAATCCGCAACAATTCAACAGTCGCACATATACATTTGGCACTTGACATGAAGCAGCACAGTTGTGATAGTTGATGCAATTTGGAATCTATGATTGAGGTATTTCCACAGCTTGTGCACGTTACGCTAAAAGGTGACCAAATGATGATGCAGATGTGATAATAGTTAAGCAGTTGAAGGACAATTATAACAACATACATACATAAATACGGTGTTAGGTACTTTGTTAACAGCTCTTGGAAACTTTGTATCTACTCCTGTAATTCCGAGAAAGATAGATGCAAGAAGAACTTTTGCAGAAAATTGAATATACAAAAGGTGCTCCTAAAATCATGATAACTTAATTAATAACCAGTAAAGTTTCAGAGTTTTAGTTGATCTTGATAAGAAATGATTCCCAAACCAGTCTAAAAAGTTAGTTTTAAAAAGTGTGGTTGTCGTGGAGACACACCTTGAATAAACTAATCCAACAAGTAAAGTGAATTAAGGCCGGTACAGGACTTAAACCGCAACGATTGACATCCCTCGCTTTTCTATTGGTTTAAACCGCGATTGGAACATTTAAACTTTTAAAGAAAGTCCCCTTGTTACGGAAGTTTTCACTTAAAGAAATGTCCGAACGTAGAAAGAGAAAGACGAAGACACTCGTCGACAGAATGCGTTCGAAACGTGTTTGAAAACGTAAGAGGAAACCGGAATAGTAATAATAATGGTGGTGATGATGATGATCACCTGATGATATTGGAAAGTTTCCACGGTTCGAGAGCTACGAGATTGTCGGATGAAAGGGAAATTTTAATTTTCTCAGTCGTGTCTGACAAGATATTTCTGCTACAGTTCGGATTAAAAGGGATTTGCGCTGCTGTATTTGAGACTTTGAAGATTTTAGAACAATCCCTTGTACGAACGGCACGTATTTTTTGTGAAACTGACGGAGGAACTGAGCGTTTTCGTTTCCGTCACTTAAAAATAATTATTATTTTGATGAACGAGATTATCATCAGCTTACGACCAAATTAATATCTTTCATTTTAGTTTCTACCAATTAAAAACATTACAATTTTAACGTTTTAGAGGTTTACAAGATGAAAAGATTACAATGTAAAGACAGATAATGTAAAGGACTTGACTTATTATTATACAAAATAAGGACTTTACTGCATGTAGTGTTGACAGTTGTTCGAGAAATACTCAGATTATTCGACAATCAGCAATGTTTACATTCTCCATCCATGTAGCGGCAGTGTTTTTATCGTACTATGCTACATGGTAGAGACTTATGTTGCACAGAACCGGCTTCAGATTGTAAATTATTGTGATTTTCTTGCCCTTAACCGCGTTGTTGAACCCTGTTACACCCTGTATTATGGTTCATAGAAAAGCAGTCTTTATGACTGGTATTTATTGAGATAGTTTAAAGTTAAATGCTTGGAAACACAACAAAAAACCCAAATATCAAATGGTAAACATCAGCAACCCTATCGTTTTGTCGACAAGGCTGCCAATATATTGTGAAAAATCACCGTCAAGTCTCAATTTTAGTATGAATATTCATGTATAACGAAAGTTTCTATATTACCTTACTTAAAAATTAGTTTAAACTGGGCATTTTTTGACTTTTTAGATTGATTCATATCTAATAAATCAAAATAAAAACGATCGTAGGTGTATTGGACAAGTGTGTTACTGAGGAAGTGTATTTCGGTATTGTACCAGTTAGCAATTATCTTGTGCAACGTAAATCGCTTGAGAAGATATTTTCGGAACTTAAACTGTCATACAGGCATTATATTTAATTAAAACGTCATACAGACCATTAAGTCAACTAAGATATTTACTGCTATTTGACAACATCTTGGATCGCGATGAACGCTAGGCCGTTATGTATTAATATCAGTAAATAAACCAAATCCTTTCTCTACTAAATCGTACTACCTAGATGTATATATACTAAAAGACTCTACCAAACCTCCAATTATTTTCCGCAAATTGTTCTATTTATGTATATTTATAGTAGGTGCTCTACATACTCCTAATTTAAAAATGGTTTGTATAATCGAGTAATTCATAAAATTAATGAGATTAAGATGAATCTCTGTAGCAACTATACGTTATAAAATTATCACGAATCGTTAGTAAAACCTTCGCAACTTAAACCCTATTCGTGTTAAACTTCTTTGACAAAGTTGCTCTTGGACATTAACAGAGGTTGTATAACATATTTTTTATATGCCATTTTTCGAATTTAAATCAAGATACATCACAAATAACAAACTCTGTGTTTTCTTTGTCGACGATTTTCGTATGTAAATAAATTAAATTATTCATTCAAATATTTTTGAAATGAAAATCATGGATCCGCGTCGATATGAATCGTGTCGGTGGTTTCAGGAAGTCGGTTGGAATACAGAAACCAATTTTCGATTAGATAATAACGCTCCGGGAGACGAACGAACAGTTTCACTTTTATTTTTTTATTGCTCTCCGAAAAATTAGGGTCGGTTTTTTATTAAGAGAGGTGATCGGAACGCTCTTCATCATTTTTATTGAGCCATCGTGGAAGTTGACGTTTCCGAACAAGGCATTCGCATATTTTTATTGGCTCGTATACAGCGGGGCCTTTTTTATCGTTGTTTTTCCTTTATTTTTGTTACTTTTCTTTTAATGTATTAAAGCACACCTATCTTCATGAACTGAAGAGTTATCATCTTAAATCCGTCAGTCCTAAGACTGGTTCCCCTAGGAAAAATTTCCATTGAAATTCAATGGGAATCAATGGAAAATTTGTAAATTCCATTCAAAACCATTTGGCATAAATGGAAAAATAATTTACAATATAATTCCTGGCCACATATACTATTAGCCTTTTTCGATACAGTTTTTGCTTGCCCAGGTGTAAGAGTAGTGATATTGCCAATTAGGTGGTGGAAAATCAATAATCTAGTTTTACCTATGCGTGCATGTTGGGGGTACGTGTGGGACCACCACGGCAGTAGAGTGAGAGACAAGCAAGGTGGTAAGATGTTTGATTGAAACGGTATATTTCATTTAGACGTTGAGCATTTTTGCTCAAAAAAGACGGAAGACGTATTTATGGTGATTACACGAAGACGTATGTATTTTGGAAGACGCGATACATTGAATATTGTATATAAGTTGTATATATTTAGTTCCTGTTTGTTACTCGTTTTGCTGTTTGCTGTTTATATTCATTATTATGTTTATTATATATGTATTCAACTATCCGGAGCCTTTTATTAAACAACCCCTAGACAAGCGAAAAAGCCTACATTAGAAGCATTGTTTGATGATTTTGAACCATACCAGAATGTGAGAGTGTAGTTTTATCAGAAGCAAGTGAAAAAAAAATCTAAACACAATGATGAAGAGCATGCAGGCACGTGCCTTGGTTCAGCTACCTGAAGAACTAAATTCTCAACAAAATAGTATGGATTATGGAAAAAAGCATGCTGACGAAGTTCCAATGGAACGCAATGGGATTTCCATTGAGTTCGGGAATGGGAATCCCATTGGCAATTCTCCATTTATTACCATTACTTATTATTAGTAGTAATTTAATGGCATTTTTTTAATGGAAATTGAATGGAAATTTTTCCTACGGGTTGGACACGTACCTCCACTTCTTCCCATATAGAGTCAATCGTCGCATATTTCAGCAAAAGCTTTGCAAAATCATTTTAACTTTGTTAATCGGATTTGTTTGCATATCCTGTTTCACAAAGATTAATGAGTTATTATGAATTATTTTGAGACCAGAAAAAAAGGCAAGGGTGGTAATCTAAAAGAAAAATGAGTGATAATAGGGGTAATAATGGTAACAGCGGAGGCAGGAAGATAGAAGCATTAGTGTATCTGGTAGACAACACGAATATCGAGGAGTAACTGTACGTAGAATCTCCAGAAGTTTCGTAGGTCAACCACATAAACTTTGGTAAGCAAGTAGTAGATAGCCTTCGTTGCTCACCGAAGGCATTTCGTTGTTACATTATCCAAGTTGAGCGAGCATCTTAGAAGTAGGGCTGGAGGCAATTGCGAACAACTATGCTAAACAATTTCCTCCTTCTCCAACGTTTCTCGTTTATGTTCGCCCATCTCGAGGAGACTTTTCAGGAAATCCACGGATACCGCGGTTTTCTAATTACTTCCATAAATCCATCGTCGAGTTATTTCTGAAGCTGAATTTCGTATGCGCTCGAATGTGCTCCGGAAATATGATACAATTTAGAGGGCGTGTGGAGCGGACAGACGAACCAACTTCTGGCACAACGAGAAAAATTCGCCATGGAATCGGGAAGAAAATTACGAACGCAACCGAGTTAATGTTTAAGGGAAACACAATCCAAATGGAGCGATTTACTTATTTGCGTTACTTAATCATATAATTTTAGACTTGATTATTACTTTCCTAATGGTGGGCGCGGCGGAAAAGAAAAAGTTAGAAGCCTTCGAAATGTGGTGTTATAGGCGAATGATGAGGATAACGTGGGTAGAAAAGGTTAGAAATGAAGAGGTATTAGAAAGAATAGGAGAACAGAGGACTCTATGGAAGGCAAGAAGAAATAGGCGAGATAGGTTGGTAGGACACCTTCTCAGACATGAAGGTTTAGTCAGAGACATATTAGAGCCAGAAACAGGGGTTAGAAGGGGTAGAGGTAGACCTAGATTAGATTACTGTTCGCAAATAGTTCAGGATGTGGGTTGTTCTCAGGATAGGAAAGAGTGGAGGTATGTGTCCAACCAGTCTTAGGACTTAGGACGACCTTATGATGATGAATGCTGGGTGTTCACCATTGAAAATGACAGAAAAAATATTTGAAATACCTGAAATGGGAAGACCCTAAATAACATGACACCGAAAAGGGAAATTAGCCCTGATGGAACGAAGGTAGAATGCAGTGTTATTACAGATGTTTTAAAATATATATTGCAACGCTACTGTATTGCGACATGTAGGGATGTTCCTAACATTAAAATAGTGGGTACTGGGTTAGGTAACTCACTTATTTTCATTATAAAATTTTCATATAATTTATTCATGGTTCGTCAGTTTATGATTTTTTTTGATATTAAGGTTATGTTGAAATGATTCCAAATTATTTGTTAAAATATAGTTCCTTTTCGGGGCTTACGTTATTAAGCAAAGTTTCTATTTAATTCTTATCCTCTAATTTTCTAAATATATATGCCTAGGTATCTTCTAGATCTAAGTATACAGTTAATTTTCATGGGGATGTAACAAAAACACAATTTATTAATTGATAAATTATGAAAATCAAATGTTTAATTGTATATTTATAATAGTATATGTAGCCACGTATTTTTGTGATAATTTATTCTGTAAAATAATTAGTCACAATGCGATGTAAAAAGCGTTCACGTAACTGCGGTGAGTAGCATTCTAATAACCCATGAAGTTCCATTCTAACAATCAATCACATCCATTCTAAGGGTCTATAAAATCACATTCTTAGATCCACCTAGTGCTATTCAGCACGGTAAAACGAGAATAACAGATTCCTTACGATAAGGCGTGCAAGTGTAAGCATGTTGTAGGACGAATTACAATCTCCAACCTTGAAACAGAATAGATAATTGAATCCAGGTCGGTTTATGGCATTTGAAATATTCCTGAAAATTTTTAGGTGATAACGCGTTATACAATTTCCTCTATTTGAATGCGGGATCGCTGACACGGGAAAGTGAGTGTTGAAGTGTGATTTGCTGTTAAATAAACAGGACAGTGTCTTTAATTGTTTGTCGGAAAATTAATATGCCTTGTGGATTACGAATTTTTGAGAGACTTCACAGTTATTGAGCAAAGTTTGGGTCAAAATTTCCGATGGATCGAATACGATTGCGAGTCCATAACATGCCCAATGGGTGAGTCAAGAATGTTTGATGTTTTGTATTTTATTAGGTACGCTAAATGGTGACAGGTCCTCGATATTGGTGACCAAAGTTCTTATAGGAGCTTATTTGATATTTTTGGTACCTATCAATAGTGTTTTATCTTTTTTTTATCTTTTTCTTTCTTTTAATTTACAATGATAAGCAGACAAGGATTTTATCACAACCTATACCTTTATACAGTTGACTTATTCTGAGGGTTGCAACACTAGAAATTAATATATTAAAAATATATTACTTAAGAGCATCTAATTCCTGCATAATCAATGTTCAGTGGGTCGCATTGTTAATAATAAGAAACTGATGATAATAATACGTTTTTTAGGCAAAACTTTAAATACTTACTAGTTAAAATTGAAGAAGAAGAAAAGAAATTTTATAATCTACAATCTACGTTTCACCTTAGGGTTACAAGGTTTCTTTAGGGTTAAATTCTCTTAGTAAATATAAAGGACACACATCACATGACCTTACTAAGATTTCGTTAATCCTTGCTTCATATTTATCGACTTTTTTTTAGTCCTGAAGAAGTCTTGTAACCCTAAGGCGACACGTAGGTTGTAGATTATATAATTTAATAAAAATCCTTCACCCCAGAATTGCTTTTTTCTTCAATATTAACACTTTTGGGAAAAAATTGGTAATCGTCTTATTGGTTAAAGTTTTATTTGACATATTAAAAGTTGATGAACAATTTTTTATTGTATTAATTTTCTGTTTATTCTGTAGTTACTACATTTTGCTTATGCTTGAAGTGCCTACGAATTAACGTATTTTGTTATTGGTTTACTTTGATATAGAGCGATTAAAAAAAGTTAGATTTTGTTTTGATATTTAAATCAGAATTAATGAACCTGTAAGTTCGACCCATGTCTTTCGGAATGCCATACTTTCTTTGTTGCGATATCTAAGTGCATACATTTGAGTTCCCTTTATTAGAATTTTCTGAAAGGCAAAAACGCCTAACAATGCCCCGCGGAAGGTATCTGACAATGTGCCAAAAAGCGCCGCGGTCTTTTTCCCTATTCCTTCCCCCTTGTGCCTCGGCGCGCCGCGATCCTCCTAATGCTTTTATATACCGTTATGGCACAGGTCATTAATTAAACGTGTATACTGTACTTGGAGGCCGCCGCCACCGACGACGCCGTTGCTTCCTTCTCGTCCTCCTCGAGGAAGAGAGATGGAGATGCTAGCTGAAAGCAAATCACTATTTACATATCAATAAAGCGTTCTTCATAAATTAGTGGATTCCACTTAGGAAGATGGTTCTCCGGTTCGCGACGCGAGGCGACCCGACGCTGCCTTCTGTCTTTCAAGAACAAATGAACTATATTAAGAAGACGCAACGAAATGAAATATGTAGATGTAAATGGGGCACGGAGAAAGGCAAATATGGCCCGAACAATGAAGGCGAAGCGCGTTTTAAAGGAGAAAAGGCCAAAAGGCTACGCCACGTTTCACTTTATTTGCCAAAATGTTCGAGGCACGACACACAATAGACCTAATAAAGTTTCTGTCTTCTGTTTGTTGTTAATGTATATGTATAATAAGTAATAACCTTGACAGTATGTTTTAAGATAGAGATAGCGTATTTTATGAATATTACATAATTCGGGAAAGTTTAATTGTTGCTTTCTCAGTTGCCTGGTCGATTCCGAGCTTTACATATTGGCTTCGGATGTGAGCAATACAAATATAAATTCGTATTTGGATTAGACGTTGCATCGTATCCCATTTCGAACAACGTGAATAATTCATGCATTCGTGTTCGAGTCATTACTTTGGCCCCTTGTTGTTATTATTGTTACTGTATGCCACGAATGTGCACCGTGGAAGCTACTTCTTCCGCGACGATTTCATATGCATACATATACACATAGAAATGTGGTAGATGTGCACGGTCCGCGGCCTCTTTTCTACATCCCTCGGATTATTTATGTAAAAACTTGCACCACGCGAGAGGATTTTTCCATCATTTGACAGCGTTCGGTCGGAGGAGTACCACGAGAGCCCCGCTGTTTCGAAAATGCTTCCGATCTGTCAGAATCGCGAATTTATTTATTTATTATCAACACCGAGAAAACGGGCATCAAGACCCACCGCGAACGGTCACGTAAACGCCTTACAATGAGAAATTTCTTCGGACTTTTTGCGGCACGAATCTTGTAAAGATTGCACTGGTTTAAAATTGTAGTAGTGGTACTGTAGAAAGGGAAGCGATATTATTAAATGCATATATATGTAAACATACTTAACACCAACGCAAGCCACGCCTTCGATGATCAGTATGTATACTACGATACTTTATAAATTAAAAAAATCATGAGCAACTTTTGGCACCTAAAGTTTAAACTTTTAAAGTTGTGTCGTGGCAGGCAAGTGTAATATCTCAAAGTCGGCGAAACTTTTCGCGAAATCCTGCCGTTCGAGTCTCTCCAGGAAAAGGAGGACCAGTGTACGTGTTGTAAGTTGATACATTACACCACTGTATACACTTACACATACAAGACGAAGTTGTTGTTATACCTTAGCACGCGCTCCGACAAGATTACTCCCGGAAGAAGTTCTCTGTTACGTTAAAGCCAGTTAGGGATGATATAGAGTGGCGAGAACGCTGATCCCCCGATAATAAAAACGGCACTGTAATCTGCGGCAAGTACATTTTAAAGCGGCGACTCTTCTTAAGCTGATTATGAGTGTAAATTGAGATAAGGCCGTGGATATTTATGGCACGGGCATGCATGGCTCTGTATAGCCCAGCGTCGGCCTGCAATATTACAAGTCCTGGATTTTTAACTGCCCTCAATGTGAGATTTCGGAGCTGCGAAAATATGGTCGAAATAATGACCCTGCATCTTTTTTTAGTATACCGTGTATCAAAAATTGCAACATATCAAAATTAGAGTTTGATCAACACCAATACAGTTTTGGTGTTATTGGTCTAGCATTACCTAATACACTAAATAATTTAATTTAGGATTCTGAAGGTACCTCTAAATAAAAAAGGAACCTTTACAGGATTACTATATTGTCAGGTATGTTACAATAAGGTAAATGTTGAGTGTAATTTTTGTTGTTAATTTTTGACCCGTATTCCGTGATATTGTTGGACCGTAAAGTCGGCCCTGGTACATTCATATCCAAGTCGCGCGATTTTGAGGGGAATCCCGGCCAGAATTAATGGCGCAAATCCTTTTAGGGTGCAATTTGCCACGCCGCGCCGAGAGCACTTGGTGTGCTTATTTTATACCTTCTTGAATATTTTTAAAAGCCCTTCTTTCATACTAACGACTCTCATGTTTGTTGCGGTTACTACTACCTGGTGATTTATTCAATTCCCCGGGGAAACTTTCCAGAATAACGTTGTAAACACCACCTTTTGAATAAGGGTTACAATAAGTGGCAAATTTCATTCGTGTGGAATTGTGATGATAATATTTTCTACTTTTGATCGGTTTAAATTAAATTTTATACGAATTTATTGATAACAAACAATTTTAGATAATAAAAAAATCGGTTGTCTATAAAGTCGGTTTACTGACGATAGTTGAACGTGACAACGTCATAAGAAAATACTGATGGAATGGTTTCATTTTTCAAAAGAAAATTTTAATTTTATTTGTTTGATAGATATTTTGTATGGATATAGAGAAGGAGGTAAATGGAAATGTATTATTGTATAGCAGCTGTCCACGCGGACGCATCGCTCACTCAAGTAGGAGAGAGACAGATGTCGAACGCTGCCGAACGCGGAGGCCGATTGTGCCTCTTTGTCGCTCGTTCCGCGCTCTCGCTTGCACTTCAAGCCTTAAATGGAACGCCTCAGAGCGAGGTAACGCCGCATGAGTCATGTTTTTTCGTGCGTGCAGCCGG